>NW_022589710.1:50289505-50383465 GCF_004348235.1 Phoca vitulina
CTGGGTGATAGACATTGGGGAGGGTATGTGCTATGGTGAGTGCTGTGAATTGTGTAAGACTGATGAATCACAGACCTGTACCTCTGAAACAAATAATACATTATATGTTAATAAAAAAAAAAAAGAAGATAGTAGGAAGGGAAAAATGAAGGGGGGGATATCAGAGGGGGAGATGAACCATGAGAGACTATGGACTCTGAGAAACAAACTGAAAGTTCTAGAGGGGAGGGGGGTGGGGGGATGGGTTAGCCTGGTGATGGGTATTGAGGAGAGCACATACTGAATGGAGCACTGGGTGTTATATGCAAACAATGAATCATGGAACACTACATCAAAAACTAATGATGTAATGTATGGTGACTAACATAACATAATAAAATAAAATTTTTAAAAAATAAAAAATAAAAAATAAAGGTAATGCACTTAGTAAGCAGAGAAGAGTGGTGTCAAGAGTTCACTTAGAAGAGAGCAGCCATCAATGTCAAGTGCTACACAGAGATGAAATGCCAAGTCCACTGAAAAGCTGCCTTTGGATTTTACAATTAGGGTATCACCACTAATCATGAGAGTGGTTTCATAAAATCAGTAGGATGAGAAATCAGATTTCAGTAGTTTGATGAAAGAATGCGGGAGCTGAAAAAAGCAATGAACATGATGGTTCCTCACAGACCTTCGACCAAGAGTAAAATTAAGTTGGGGCCTAAATTCAGAGAGGGTTGTTTGTTTGGACAGAGCACTTTAGCACATTAATATACTGGAGGAAAGGAAACATTACAGAAAATGGATACAAAATATGGAAAAGAGTGAAGATAACTGACATAGCAGATAACGATTCAGGGCAGAGATAGAAGGTTGGTTTTCAAGTAGAACCCTGCCAGAGGACTGTGTATATTATACCCGGATTAAACCTAAGACACCGCCCCTTGAAATTAGCTGTTTATTTGAATTGAGGTCATATCAAATTACCAAATGCCAGTGACTGAAATTTAAGAAATAAAAAAGTTTTCCAAACATCAAAAGTAAGGAACTCTATAAATCAATTTGACCTTTCAGGGATACAAGATTCCCTTCTCTATTTTTAGCTTTACTATAAAACAGATCTTATTGATGAACCAGAAGTGTAATAGTTGTCCTCCTTACACAATAAAAATAATTTAGAGGTACTAAAAGGTAGGTAATGGATTTTCTATTTTCATGCCATAATTATATCTACCAAAATGTATCTAACAGTCATTCAATTGAATGTCTTCGAGCACATCTTTTGAAACATCTGAGATTAGGGAATTTTAATGAAATACTTTCTAAATTATCTACTTTTCCCTCTCTAAACTTATTACTATTAAAATCACATTTGAAAAACCTTATTTAATTGATTTTATTCTTAAAATAAAACGGCACAGCCATTTTCTTTTTTGTCTGTGCTTGCATTTTGTTTTTAATAACTTGGGGTAACTTGGAAAATGCTGAATAGAAAATAGGCTAACATTTTTAAATAGAAATATAGAGGAAGTCATGCTGTAACATCTGTTCTATCTCCTTACCTCAAAATGTGAAGATACGTTTATATCAGATTTTGAATGTGCTTTGTTTTATTTTATTAAACAAGAGTTTAGGGACGATCACAAGAAGACTCACTGAACAAAGTGTGGTTAAGGCAAAAGATGAAAATCAGACACATGTCAACATTTGGGAAAATAACATATGTCATCAGACAGAACCAAAGCTATTTCACAGGACTGTGTACTTGCCTTTACAAAAAGAAAATATATATATTTTCAAGTACACATATATATATATTTCAAAGACCATATATAGTCTATATAGATTTTTTTTAATTATTAGTTTTTAGGGACGCCTGGGTGGCTCTGTCAGTTAAGCATCTGCCTTCAGCTCAGGTCATGATCCTGGGGTCCTCAGATCAAGCCTCACGTCGTGCTCCTGGCTCAGTGAGGAGTCTGCTTCTCCCTCTCCCTCTGCCCCTCCCCTGTCCCCAGCTCGTGTGCTCTCTCTCTCTAATAAATAAATAAAATCTTTTAAAAATATATTAGTTTTTAACTTGTCTTTCTGAGCAATATGGGCTTTGTCCTGGTCATTCCAAAGCAGCTACCTAAGTGGAGGTTACAATTAGTAACCAAGGGTTTTGTTTGAATTAGTAATTTAGGATTTTGTGGCATGAGGGATTCGAAGAGAAAGAACAATGTAATATTAACATTCATCTTCTTTCATGCAATATAGGATTTTTGGAGCCAGATACCAACTTGAGAGAAAATACTGTCTCCCAGTTTAGCAAACCAAGGGACAAGCTCGTTTAGCTGACCATAGAGCTTTAATGTAAGAGATATCCAAAAGGAATAGGATATGATAAATAAGAGAGTCTGTTCCTTTTGTCTCAAAGGAGGGCAGGGAGGAGAGAGGAAAACAAACAAGACTGTCTCACATATGAATTGATTTTCCTTTCTCTGTTCTCTGTCTAGAGAGGAAGAAGCTTATTAGATCGGCAAGGATAAAACTGAGGGGAGGGCAGGGCTCTAGTTTCTTGGTTCTTGTTCAAGACTGTGAAAAGTGACTGCCTCACAAGCTGCCCCAGACAGCAAAGCCACATCGCCCTGGCAGGAGAGCACCGTCAGGTAGAAAGGGGACCCAAGGTTTAATCTGCTGATTAGCCTATGGCTCTTGTGTTGTCTAAAAGAAAGCAGAAGCCACTGACAGTCTGGCTGAGGCCCCTACCTGAGAGGCTGCCATAATGAAGGGAGGCTGCAAGGCACAGGGTTCTGTGGAATCAAAGTGGACACATATCCAGGTCTCAGAGGAGCTGAGGGCAGCGGCGAGAGGAAAGAGGAGGTCAGGCTGGCCAGCGCTACAGGAAACGCTGCCCGAGATGAAATGCAGCAGATGACAAGTGACACCAGCTACAGACTCCAGCCATCAAATCGACACCAGCAGGGAAGCAACACCAAATGGATGGAGAACTTCACTCAGGGACAGAGGAGCCGGGCCAGTCGAGTCTTCTCTTCTGCCTCAAAGATGCATAAGCTGACCTCTCCCGGGATGTCGAGGAAGTTATCCAAGAGACTTAGCTTTCCTGGACTAAGTCAGGCTGAAAAGGCCTGTTTTAAACTTTAAGCTATATTTAGTTCACTCTTTCCCACTCCACCATCAGCCTTCCCACCTCAGAATTGGAGAGTCCAACGTTTCAGCTGTTCAGGCTAAAATCTTCATTATCATCTTTGACTCCTTTCTTTCTCTCAAATTCCCCAACTACTTTCACACCCCGCCCCCCGCCCACTCTACTCCTGCCACACTGGCTTCTCTGTGGTCTCAAATAAGCTGGACATACTGCTGCCTCTGGGCCTTTGTACTACTGCTTCCCTCTGCCTGGGATGCTCTTCTCCCAGATACACACATGAATTTTCTTTCATTCTTTGTTCCAACGGCACTTTCTCAATGAAGCCTACTGTGACGATCTTATTTAAAATTATACTTTGCCTTTAGTAGCATTCCTTAGCCCTCGAAGCCTCCTTTCTATGCCTTTTCCCATGGCAATTACTATCTTCTAAGGTACTCCAAATTTACTTGTTTTTGTCCATCGCCTGTCTCCTGCCAATAAAATATAACCAATACACCTGCAGGGATTTTTGTGTATTTTATTCACTGCTGTATCTCTAGTTCCAAGAACAGTGACTGGCATTAAAAGGAGGCACTCAATAAATATTTATTGAATGGATGATTAACCAAAGGGATGAGATTCAAGAGGAAAACTAGATTATGGGCTGAATTAAGGAAATCACCTTTGTCTCATACATCTATTTGCCCTTGACATTACAGGTGCTCAAAGGTGATTTATTGACTCCTCGTGTATATACTCCTGATCATATTCTTATTGTCACCTTTCCCCCATTCCCCAGTGTAGCTCCTAGACTAAGTGATGTCTAATAAGAGTAAAATCAAAACTATGAGCCATGTTTAAAAATAGCAGCTAACATGTATTGAATGCTTCCTAGCCACTAGCTACTATTTCAATTTTTCATATATCAGCACATTTGATACAACAATCCTACCAGTTAGACAATATTATTAATGCAATTTAACAAATGAGGTGACTAAGGAACAGAGAGGTTGGGAAAGTTTCTCAAGGTCACAATGTGGTAGAGCAGTGAGACTTCAGAGGCCATGCTCTTAACTTCACCCTACGGTTCATGCGTGTCCCTAGGTTGCTTGGATACCCTGCAGGAACCACCTGCTTATTCTTTGTACTATACTATATTAAGAGCTACTTGTTTAAAATCAAGTAAAAAAAAATGTCTAAGAGAGATACAGTAATACAAATACATAAAGCAAAACACTAACCAAAATATCCACACATAGCAGGGTTTTTTAATCACAGATATGTCACCGCCTAAAAATGTACACTGTAAAAAGATTATTTGTTCATTTGTCTTTACTATTCTTATGGTTACTTATGGTAACTTGGACAGAACAGAACTAAAGGAAAAGTTATTAAAATAAAGGGTACAGATTGACAGATTAAGCAAGAAAAAGGTCAGATATAAAAAGGTAGGCAAAATCAATCACTCACAACTGTGTTAAAACAGCAGAACCTTGGGAAAAATTACTTAACCTTTCAGAGTCCAGTCTTTCATTTGTAATAAAGACACTTATAAAAAAAATAAGGTATAAAAGGACCCTCCCAGTTCTGAAAACTATGATTATCTCTAAGTCCAAATTAAGTTGTGTACATAAGTTCCCCAGCATCTACCAGGAGACTACATTCTCTGTAGTATCCCAACTGGGAGCATGCCTTCAGTTACTGAAGACTTCCAGAGGACTTCGTGTTTGTCATGGCATATCTAAAAATGTTTTTGCTGAACAATATCAGTTTTTAAGAATTTACTCAGGTCCCTTTCTAATTTAAAATTTTAAAAATCAAAAGCTAAAAAAAAAAATCAAAAGCTAAAAACTAAGAAATTAGAAAAAACTGTTCACTATTTTAACTAGATTTGATGTCTGATTTTCTTAGAACAGTAATTTTCCATTCAAAAATATTAAAATCAATGTAATCTATTTTTCAGTTTTTATTGTGAGATAATTATAGACTCACACACAGTTGTAAGAAATTATAGAGAATGATGTGCTTGTACTCTTTGCCCAGTTTCCTCCAATGGACCATTTTGCATAACTGACATTCAATATCGCCACCAGGAAGTTGACCTTGGATACAACCCACAAACTTTATCTGGATTTCACCAATTTTTAACCTATACTGTGTACGTGTGTGATGTATTTAATTCCATGCAATTTTATCATTTTATCACATGTGCAGATTTGTGTGAACAGCAACACAGTCAACACACAGGACAGTTCCTGCACAAAGATCCCTCATCCTACGCTTTTATAGACACAGCTACTGCCCTCTCTATTTTCTTTTAAAATAAAAGAACACCAAGAAAATTGTTTGGGCAATAGTGTCTTAATTTAGATTCAACCCACAAAGTGATTACTGATAAAATTTTAAACTACAGAATTAAGAAACTAGATTACCAAGACAGAGGCCTCTGTGATGGGAAGAACACACTAAAAATAACACCTTCATTTCTTATCCACAATTAAATTTAGAATGACAGTATCTCTGGGAAACAATTTCGATATGTAGTCCCAGATCATTAGAAGATTTTACAAAGGTTAAATTGGAATTTAAGAAGCCAGTATTCATTTGAAGAATAAAGAAAGCCATAGGGCAAACATCCCAGCCAAAAAGTTATCATTAGCCAAAAGAATATTCAAACTAAATTTTCCAAGAGGTACCATAAATAAAATTTAGGGTCTAGTTATTTGAAAAAAAATTATCCTTCACTTTTGAAGATTACTGCCAAACTCTTATCACACCTAAAAAATTAGTATTTAATAGTATATTCAAATATTATTAGGCAGTTGGTGTTCATATTTCCCTGACTTTTTTTAAGTTTGTTTGAAGTGGGATCATGCAATGCAATTTCATTCATTGCACTGACAGATGGGCCTCTTCAGTCTCTTTTAATCTACAGATTCTCCCTCCAGCTCTTTTACTCTCTTTGTAATTTTTGTGAAGAAAACAGATCTTTTGTCCTGTAAAGTTCCCACAGTCTGAATTCTGCTGATTGAAATGATTCCTATGTATATACTGTAAGTTGGTAATTAGATCTAGAACCTTGATCAGATTCAGTTGTGTGTGTATGTGTGTGTGTGGGGGGCAAGATTACTTCATGAAGAGTAAAGAGCACAGTGTTCTAAAAAACATCTGAAAATCTTTAATACACCCCCCGCTGAGAGGTGAGAGGGGTGGGAGAGCTATGGAGGAGGGACATATGGACAGGCTTGTGAGTAGCTTGTAACCAACAGAATACAGGGAAGTGATACTGTGTCACTTCCAAGGCTAGGTTAAATGCAGCTTCTGCACTATGCCCTGGAACCCAAGCTAGGAGCCCTGAGGCTGCCCTGCTGTGAGGAAATGGAGCCACGTGGAGAGCCATGTGGAGATTCTCTCATGGGTAATTACAGTCTTTAAATCAGCCAACCCCACATACCAGACAACGAAGAGACATTTCTCTTCATTGCTGCATATTACCACCTTCTGAATGCACCATTCTTTCTTCAACTAGCTCCCCCCTGATGGACACAGCATTAGTTCCAGTCTTGTTATTAAAAGTAATACTGCAATAAGTAGTGTTATGCAATGGGCCTTTTGTATGGTTGCTACTGTATTTTTTTTGTGTGTGTGTATCTTTAAAATAGATTTCTAGAAGTAGGAATGAGGAATCAAAAGTAAATAAATGTTTAAGAAAATTAACTAGATTCAAAGTCACCTTCAGAGGAGTTGTAACATTTTGCATTCCCACAAGCCATGTATGAAAGGTTGCCTCAGTTCCCAGACTCACAGACATTCTCACACATCTGGACTTTTTAATAAGTTGTTTATATATTAGGGATATCACCTCTTGTCTATTATAAGACTTGAAAACACTTTTCTGAGTCTGTAACTTGTCTTTTTCTTTTGCTTATGGTGGGGGCTTTCAGCCATTTAAAAAAGTTTCCATGCAACCAAATTTATTAATCATTTTATTCCTTATTGCTTCTGCGTTTTAGCTAGTAGTTAGGTAACTTTTGCCTACTGCCAGACTCTAGAGGCGTGTGCCCATGCTTCTTCTAGTATTTGCATACTTTCATTGTTTACACTGAAATCTCTGGTGCATTTTAAATGTGATCTGGTAGATGGTGTCAGGAATGGAGCTAACTTTACCTTTTTTCCATATAGATATCCAGTTATTCCAGCACACGTGTTAAAAAGTCTATCCATTCCACTGATTTAAAATTCCAGTTTTATTTTAGACTAAACTTTTTCAAGCTTTTGGGTCTATTCCTGAGTTTTCTATTCTGTTCCACTAAAAGAAAAAAATTATTATAAAGATTTACAACTACTCTTTAATCATGTTCTTCTTTTTCAGGATTTTGCTGGATATTTTTTTTTTTTATTCTTCCAAATGAATTTTATAATCAGCTTTCCAAGCTCTGGTTTAAAAACAAAAACAAAAACAAAAACAAAAGAGAGTATATGTATATGGAATTGCATTAAATTCATAAATTAAGAATAAATGATATCTTTATGATATTTGAGTCTTCCTACCCAAGAAAATGGATACTTTCCTCTAGTATTCACTCCTTCCAGTATACTTCTATGTCTTTCAGGTGTGTTCTACAGTTTTCTGCATATGAGGTTTTATGTTTCTTATTAAGGTCAGTTATACCTAGGTATTTTATTTTCTTTTTTGATAAATAAGGTCTTCATTTCCATTTTATTGACCAATTTTTTTTCAGAATGGTTCTGTTTCTACTTATTTATTTATATAAAGAAAGTAAGAGCACATGCATGTGTGGGGAGGGGAAAGGAAGAAAGTGAGAGAGAATCTCAAGCAGACTCCACGCTGAGCACAGAACCCAACATGGGGCCCGATCTCACAACCCCAAGATCATGACATGAGCTAAAATCAAGAGTTGGACACTCAACCAACGGAGCCACCCAGGCACCCGTGAATGGTTCTGTTTTTTCCTATCAACAATTTTGATAGTCTGCAAATGAAATGTCACAAGAAACATCTGCCTTGCTTAGAGATGATACCTGATCTATGGAGGATCCTCTAACTGTAGACAATTCATTAAGAAGTAAGGCATAATCTGGAGCTGTAAGAAGTTTGCAATGGGATCGATACGTATTTCACATTTGCTTCTATAATCAACTCACAAAACCACAATGAGATCGTCATCTTTCTATCACATACTATAGAGCGATATGGCAAATCTAAAAAACTGGGCGACCAACTAAGAACAAGAGAATGGCTGAAACAGGTATTCTCTTGGGGGGAAAAAAAAAGTAGCGAGCACAATTAATTCTAGCCTAATAATTATTTTTGAATCCCGACCTTTGGGTCAAAGAAACAGATATTCTGTACCTATAGCTACTTACAAAAACTAGCTATTTGTTAGGGACAGGTATGGACAATCTCAGAATGAAATCATTTTGTAAAATGGTACACATATAATCTCCATCACCAAAGGTTTTTAAAACACAGGCTGAACAGTTTTTGTGTTCTTACCAGCCTTACTTGATAATTAGTTACTAGACAATAGAGCTTATTGACTTTATTTTCTCATGTGAGATCCCACAATTGTAGCATGAAATCAGTATATCCTATTAGTATAGGATAGAAAAAAGTTAAATTCTGATTAAATACTCACAAAAAAAAAACCAAAAACAAAATAAACCTACTCACATCTACTTCAGAGTCTACTGGATTCATACATATCTCTGTAAACCTACCGAAATAATAATAGTAAAAAAATATTGTTGTAAAAAGTAACAATAACTTGTTCATATCATAAAACCTAATTTCTTGGACTTTTCCACAAGTTATTTTGGAATATTATATATATTAAAGGAATAAATATCTTTATTTACATACTTTTATTAAGTAGTATTCAAGTAAATATAAAATAAAGCAAGTCATTTCTAATTTAAAGTTCTCCTAGAGAAGATTATCTAATTAACCCCTTGTTGGTTGGTGTACACATCAACCTGCCCGAATTCCCCACACCTACTTAGGAATTATATAGCATGTACAATCCATTGACTTTAATTGGATATTCTCTTGAATGGAATAAAAAAAACAAAAGTGATTTAGAATAACTAGAACTGGCATGTACAAACTACAAAACATTTACACAGAACAATCTTAACGCCATAATATGATTTTGGAAATAAACCATCTGATATCCAAATTGTCTAATAATTTTTTTCTTAAAATGATATAAAAAATTATAGGCTAAAATCATTAACTTGCACACTCTGGAGCATTAAAGTAAATCGTGATAACTCACCAAATATAACAAACATCCATCCTCTTCAGAAAACAAAGTATGGCACCCAAAACCAAAACAGTCCCCTAGGCTTGCGTGAAAAGCTTTCTAATTTTGTTTTTCTGATCTCCAGAAATGTTTTTCACTGTTTCTGTAGATTGAGTTAAATGCTGTATGAGGCAATATAAAGGCAACAAATTCACGTAGGACACCTTTCCTATTCTAAATCAGTCCCTTTTTACTTTTGTAGTGTGATCTGAAGTGTGGTCTGAAGATTGACATATGAGACTAGGCCATATATATGCACACAAATACAGTGAGTGTGTGTGTATGTGTATACTGTGTGTGTATATATACATATTTATTGTTTTGCCACTCTCATAGGATTCTTATATAACATCAAATAACACATAAAACATCACTTTCTCGTCAAACATAAGCAACAAGCTAGCATTAAGAGAAAACAATGAAATTGTAGTAATAGCATATTTTTTTAATAGAATAATTCCTTAGACCTAATTGCATTTATTTATTTTTATACCAATTCACTTTTGATTATCTTTTTTTACTACAAACATAAGTACATGAAATGAACTTGTGCATTCTATTTTAAGTCCAGTGACTACACCTGGCCATCCTAAGGAATCAGTGCATAATTCTCTTTCGAAAGGAACTTTTTAATTTGCAACTTAAAAAACACTGAATATAAGAGGACTGAAAAATTTGAAAATACAAACGCTAATGTTAAGCTCTATCTCCAACACAACGAAGAGTTTGAGACAGCTAAGTTTAGGAGTAGTGTCTGTCTTCTCTAAGGAGCTCAGCTGATATGTCTCAATTCTATGTTGGAACCTCTTGATCATTTTAACTTCCACATTCCCAACTGATCCTATCAGGTCCAAGCAGGCTGTCCTTAACAGTTTCAGGGATGTAAAAGTAGGCCCTGTCGCCTGTGCTCTTCCTGTTCCACCCCAGACTCCATCTAGCACCAGGGGGCCTAAGCCACGAATGTGGAAACCACTGTACACACCCAGTCCAGTTGTTCCCTCAGACAGCTACTTTTCAACCACCTCTTGGGCCTAGAGTTATTCACAGTGTCCTTGAGAAGATATATCCAGGAAAGCGGCCTGAACTGTTCCTCTACACAGGCTCTGGCAGTTTGAACAGGGAATTCTGGAGTCTAGTAGCCAAAGCATGGTCTAGAAAAGGGAGATGCCGTGGCTATGAGTGGTTAGTCATGCTTCCATGGCCCCATATACTCCTCATCCCATAGAAGGGTGCTCTAAAGCACAAGGCCCAACACAGGTACTGAGATGTACCCTCACAGGGTAGCTAGAGAACACAATAATCATCAAGACTTACATACTTGTTAAATTAGAAACCTTCTTAAAGTTCTGCCAATCAACCTATCTCAGTCAGGAACACATCAGCTATCCCATCATTAATATTCTAAAATGACAACCAAGTCAGTGGCCAGGGTGCACTTTCCCTGAGCCTTGCATTCCCCGTTAGATCCAGCTCCAGCTGGACCAGCAGACTACTTCCAAATGCTACATAACCTACAAAGGATACACTGAAAACACAAGGTTGAACTAACTCCATCTTTTGCCAGACACTGCCCTGACCTACCTGGAAAGAATACAAAAGTTAAATTTAGCCATATCACAGGGTAGTTGAGATAGACACAGACATACTAGCAAGTTGAATAATATCATAGCTCCTTGTCAGTACTAATAATACAGCAGCTATTAAGAAAAGCACTTTATGTGGGAGGCATTATAGGTAAAAATTTCCCCATTGCTCCGAGCATTAGCCTACAAATAATTAAAAGGAATCATCACACTCACTCACTAGAAAACATTTGGTCATTGATAGAAAACACTCTTCATAATCTAGTATCACACATTTCATCTTATTTTATTCTTCCTGTCCCACTATATTCATCTGCTGAAATTTTCTCCTGCTTCTCATCTAAGGAAGCTGTTTTCTATTTGTGCCTTCCTGAATTTTGTCCTATTTCCTGGGCAAACGTGGCCTTTTCAGAATTCTAAGACTTTGTGTAGGCTGTTTCCTTTAGCTACTTCTTCACCTGGCAAATTCCTGTTTAACCTTCAGAGTCCAAAGGAAATACTTCTCAGTTCCCTGACCCACTCAGGTAGAGCTAGTGCCTTGGTTACGCATGTATATAGCACCTTATTAATACCTACAGCAATATATATGAGGGTGCATTGCATGAATATCTAGACTACTGGGCCATAACCTCCTCTAGAGGAGGGACGTGGTCTTGCTATTCTTTAACTCTTCCCAGTCATGCACATAGTAGGTTTACTTTTGTGTATGTATTTAAAGCATAAAATGTTTTTAAATACAGTAACTTCTGTTCAGCATCCTTATAAGTACTGGATAAAAGAGAAGGTTGAAAGTAATGTTAGTGATTTTGTTTCTAATTTTATGTAGATTGTATTCATCCTCCTACAAGTAGCCTATTTGCACAAAGAATCAAGAGTCAGCTGCGTGGAAAATCTTGGTTATTAGAAACGATGTAAAAGCAACTGGAGCCTGGCCATTCAGTGCTGCAGTTTCCTATTCTGTTTTCAACACCTAGTGTTTACCTCTCTTGCTCTGCTGAGTGGTGAGAAAATAGAGAACTCAGTTCAATGAATATTACTAATGCACATAGGATCCAATTTTAATATCCTGAAAAAATAAAGCTACTTGTAATAATACCGAATATCATATTCTTCCTCAATACAGCAGACGCCAGCAAAATATCAAAGTGTAAATCTCAGACATTTAATTGTACAATATACTCCTTCCTAAATAAGCCCATGTTTTCTTTAGGATGTATGTATAAAATTGGAATTTAAAAATTTCCCTGTAAGTCTACATGGGTTGCATCACCCACCACACACACACACACACACACACACACAGTTATTTCTCTCATTGGGAATATAAACACCACCATTCTGAGATGGGAAAGGCAATAGAAAAATAAGAGAAGGAGGCCTACTGCTGAAAGGCCATTATGTCAATGGAGCATTAAGGTGTGTTTCTGTGCACATGTCTATGCACACATGAGTCCATGTATGTGTGCTGGTCCAACTAAAAGAGAGAAGACTGATACAGCAGGTTTTCTCAGTGGTAACTTAGAATCAACTAAAAACAGATCTAGAAAATTACCCAAGCTCTTTCATATTTTCTCCATGCTGATTGTAGTTACATCACTTCAAGGTCCCCGTAAAACCAACAGCCGAGAACTGCTTTCCCCACTCTTCACACTCTACCCACACCCCACACCTGAGAATAATAAAACCACAATGTAGAAGCAGCAGATCAACACCTTAAAAAACATGGAACATTTTAAGAGCAGCAATATTGTCCAATCAGCCAAGTATATTTTCAAAAGGCCAGTTCCCACCTTAAAACATGAGTCATTAGGGCATAGAGTCTTCATGCATTTAATCCTCTGAAAATTGGCCTCAACCATAATCTGGAAAATATATAAAATCCTACCCTCCCAAAGTCAGTAAGTCAGAAAACAAAATTTTTTTGAGCTCCTATTATTTGTCAGGCATTGTTCTACTAGGCAGGTGCAAAGCACATTCCAATTAAAAAATAAAGAGAAGTTAATTTCAAACACTGATAAAGGCAATGAGGAAAATATATGAAAATGTAAGAGCAAGTTGGAATTACTGAAGACGGCTTCTCTGTGGAGGTGCCACTGAAGTCAAGAATGATAAGAAGGAACAAGACTCTAGAGGAGGAGCACTCCAAAAACAGGGACTGAGTACAAATGGACCAAGGCAAGAAAGAGCCTGGTAGACTGGAAATTAGTTAAAAAAAAAAAAAAAAAAAGAGGAGCCAAGGAGACTATGTCACTAGAGAATGTTAAGCCAAGGGATTCCTTGATTATTTTACGTAACAGCCATTTACTTGCTGTATTACCTCGGGCAAATTACTTCTCTGTACCTGAGTTTTCCCATCTACACAATGGGGACAGTAACAGCACCTACCAATTAAGTTGTGGTAAAGATAAAACAATTTAACATTTTAGTACTTAGAATAGTGCTTGGCACTGTAAATTATGAGTTAACCACTATTTCATTAGCATTAATATTACCTATATTATCAACAATTTAAAAATAATCACTCTGGCTGATAGATAAAACAAAAAACTGTGTGAGTGGAAGAGTGCAAGCAGGTAAACCAGCTAGGTCGTCACTGCAGTAATGTACAGGCAAGAGTTGATTCTGAGCCAAGATTACAGCATGGGACAGATTTGGAGTATAGTCTACAAGTAAAGCTGGTAAGACCATTTAATGAATCAAATATGCAAAGTGCAGGAAAAAATAGAAATAAGACTCCTAAGTTATTAACAGCTTGAGATATAACTCATACACCATATAATTAATCTATTTCATGTGTATAATTTAATGGCTTTAGGTATATTCACAGAGTTATATGACCATCACCAATACTAGAACATTTTTTTTTTTTAAAGATTTTATTTATTTATTTGCGAGAGAGAGAATGAGAGACAGAGAGCACGAGAGGGAGGAGGGTCAGAGGGAGAAGCAGACTACCCGCTGAGCAGGGAGCCCGATGCGGGACTCAATCCCGGGACTCCAGGATCATGACCTGAGCCGAAGGCAGACGCTTAACCGTCTGAGCCACCCAGGTGCCCCTACTAGAACATTTTTTATTACCCCCAGAGGAAACCCTGGGCCCCTTAGTTGTCACCTCCCAGTCTACCCTTCCTGTTCAGCTCTAGGCAACCACTAAGCTACTTTCTGACTCTATACATTTGCCTACTGGGGACATCTGATATAAATGGGATCATATGTGGCTCTCTGAGCTTTCTTTCACTTAGCATGTTTTCAAGGTTCATCCATATTTTAAAATTTATCAGTACTGCATTTCTTCATATTGGTAAATAATATTCCATTGTATAGCTATCCCACACTTTATTTATCCAATCACCCGTAGAGAGACATTTGGATTGTTTCACTTTTTGGCTATTATGAACATTTGGCTGCTATGAATATTTGTGTACAAGTTTTTACGTGAATATGTTTTCATTTCTCTTGGGTATATATACCTAGGAGTAATACTGCTGGGTATCATGGTTTAATTTTCAAGTAACTGCCAGACTATTTTCCAAAGTTGCTGCACTATTTTACATTCTTACCAGCAGTAGATAAGGGTTCCAATATCTCCACATCCTTTCCAACAGTTATCTGTCCTTTTGATTATAGCTGTCCTGGTGGGTGTGAAATGGTATCACATTGTGGTTTTGATTTGCATTTCCCTGATGGCTAATGATGTTGAGCATCTTTTCATGTGCTCATTAACCATTTTTATATCTTCTTTGGAGAATTGTCTATTAAGACCTTTGCCCATTTTTTAATTGAGTTATTAGTCATTTCATTATTGAGCTGTAGGAGCAAAGCAAAATACTTCAAGCAAAGGTTAATTGAGAAAGAAATAATGGTCAAATCTAGTATGTCATGTTAGTTCACAAAATTTGTAAGCTTAAAGGCAAAGACTCTGCCATAACTCACTTTGAAGGATACTTGTCCCTTATAGAGCGACTAGCAGAATCAGACGTAAATTATTTTATTTTATTTTTTTAAAGATTCTATTTATTTATTTGAGAGAGAGAGACACAGTGAGAGAGAGAACACAAGCAGGGGGAGTGGGAGAGGGAGAAGCAGGCTTCCTGCGGAGCAGGGAGCCGATGCGGGGTTCAATCCCAGGACCCTGAGATCATGACCTGAGCTGAAGGCAGACGCTTAATGACTAAGCCACCCAGGCGCCCAGACGTAAATTATTTTAAAGCATAAATGGAAATACTGGAAACAGAGCCCTTGAAACAAGAAGGAAGTGCCATTATCTTTAGTTCAGGTAGAAGATGGTAACATTTAGAACTCATTTCCCACAGATATGAACAACTACATTTCACTCCATGGAGCAATTTAAATCAGCTGGGCAGTGGCTGCCTAAAGCAGTGTCTCAGGAGGGATACTGAAGTCCTGGCTAACTCAGAGGAAACTAAGTTTACTAAGGAGGAGGACCAGAAAATGAGAATGGTGGCAGTGTGTTGTAGGGCACCATCCCTAAGAAAGTTTATATATCTTGAAAATATAAAAGCAATGCAAGAAGTTTTTTAAGGCATAAAGGTTAATTTTTATTTATAATAATTTTTATTTATAGTATACTTTTAATATTTGAAAATGACCAAATAAAATGTAAGGATTGAGCTTCTACCAAAATATCACTTAGTACCATTGTCAGAACCAGAACATCGAGTCAAATGGATCATAGATCTAAATTAGTATGTCATTTCTTTCTTTTTTTTTAAGATTTTATTTATTTGACAGAGAGAGAGAGAAAGCAAGAACAGAGGTAGCGGAACACAGAGGGAGAAGCAGGCTCCCCACTGACCAGGGAGCCCGACGCGGGGCTCCATCCCAGGACCCTGGGATCACGACCTGAGCTGAAGGCAGATGCTTAACCGGCTGAGCCACCCAGGCGCCCCTAGTATGTCATTTCATATGCATCCTTCTCAGAGCCTGAATCACCGAATCCTCAATTTCACATGACTTAATCAAACCCAAATGGTCTGTTATTTTCCCCTGTAGTTGAACATGTGACTCAGACTAGAAAGATATCCACAAGTCTTATACAATTCAGTAGCAATGATTTTACTGACATAAAAGACAGTCTGTACAAATTATTGGCAATTCATTAATTTTAGTATAGGGATAATTTCACATTAGTATTTATATTCAACAAAGTCTCACAGTCCTTACTTCTAAATTCTAGTTAAAAAAAATGCTGATTAAAAAAAAATTAAACTAGGTTCAACGGATCCAAAATTTATATGGCATAAACATACAATAATTTTAGCAATAAAATGATATAGGGCCTAAGTTACAATCATTGTGTGAGTATGTGTGATATGATACATATGGCATATCATATCACACAGATACTTTACCTCTCAGTTTTCAGAAATGGAAGGAATAATAGTAAGAATAGAATTCTGGACAAAAAATACAAAGTAGCAGAAAAAGTGGAACCACCATTTCCAAACTAAATAAAATTAGTTCAACATGACCTTGTAGTGATATTGGGAAGTATTATTTAACATAAAAAAACAAAATGGATCATGACAGTCCCTGCTATGTGTGGTTAGGGGTAGGACTGTGAACATTAATTTGTTAAGACTCTTTGTAAGGGAGGGAGAGACAAGTTTAACTAGTTTAAGTCAAAAAGGAAAGAATGAAATGCAGCATCTGATCAAGAAGGGCACAGGCATAAATGAGGGCAAATGGGGACAAGGGCTTGACACCAGCAAGCCTATCATTTGCCCTACATCTCTAGTTCTTTTCTGAGTGTTGGCTTATTTGTCTGCTATTACAGTTTTTTTTTTCTCCTTGCATGAAACACGATCTCTGATAGAGGTTTATAACCTATCAATACCATGTCCCAAGTATAAAAAGAGGTTTGCTCTCCTATTTTGAGTTTGAAATTTTCAATCAAGGAAGGATTCAAAATGGCCTAGACTGGATCACATCTCTTGCAAAAGTCCCTGTGGTGAGGGGCCAGTGAGCCACCAGGGCAGATCAGCCTGGTTATATCACCATCCATGTGTGTCAGGAAATACAGTCCATTAGAACAAAGAGGGGGATATAAGGCTAGGAAGTCAACCAATTAGTATTTATTACAATTTGGCAACATTAGTAGATGAAATAGAGGTGAGAAAATGAACTCAGGATGGACACTTCAGGACGCAATTATGGCAAACCAGGTACCAAAAGGCAAATATTTACTCCCAGCAAATATTAACTGTGTACCCACCACAGCAAGGGCAACAGATATGGTCACTGGCCTTATGGAGTTTATACTCAACACATATATACATATATACAGATGAAGGACAGATGACATATAAATAAATACATGAACATAGCCAAATAAAATTATAGCTTTACATGCTCTTTAAAGTAAGTGAACAGGCTGCAATGACAGAAATAAAGGAAAGGACCTACTCAGAATGGGTGGCGGAGTGAGGTCCACCTGAAGAGAGAACACTTAAGTGAGCTAAGACCAAATGCAGCAGGAGAGCAAAGCTGTATGTGCAGGGGAAGGGGGAAGCAGAAGTAGGACACGGGAGGGGAAACAACAGGTGTGAAAGTTGTGAGGCCAAAATGGGCTTGGCAAGTAAGAGGAACAAAAATAAGGGCAGGATAAAATGTGTCTAGAACTTCATGCTCAAGTTGAGATGGGAAATGGATGAAGCCGGAGCACAGGGAGGAGCCAAATCAGGAGGGAGGTTGCGAATCATGGTCAAGAACTTGGATTGTTCCCCCCGCCCCCCACCTCCCCAGGTCACTAAAGGGTTGAGGTAGGGTATGATATAATTTATGTTACAAAGTAATTACTCTAGGCTGCTGAGTGGTGGATGATAGTTTAATGGGAATAAGAAGAAATGGAGTCATTTCCTACACTTCCAGTCCAGTCACATTTTACAAAGGAATCTCTTATACATTATCCATGGATCCAAAAGCTTGTCACTTAACCGCTCATAGCTTTAATTTTCTCATCAAGAAATCAGTAATAAAAATACCTACCTTTAATAAAAGATTATCTGAGAAGTTATGTAAGATGTCTAACACAGAGCTTGGCATGTGGTAGGTACTCAGAAAACATTAGGTCCCTTTTCATTTCCTTCCTGTGTAGCTAATAAAAACCTTGGCAAATTCATTAGCAGGTGCTTAATTTTGAAAAACAAAACGCTAGAGCCAAACAACTTGGTCTAGACAGTCGAAACAGTGCCTGAGCAATTTAGACTCCATAGTCTGAATGGAAAAAACCTTGACCAGAGCAAAATATTTACTAAGCTCTGCAGTCTAAACCAAAGACAACATGACCCAGGTGCTGCAAAGAATAAACTCTGTTTTTAATAAATATCCAAATTATTTACTACAAACTATACAATGTAGAAAAATGTAGGTAAAGTAGGCAAAGAAATCCTAAAGTGTCCTTCCTTCTAATTTGTTAAAGTGCCCTTTACTACTCAGCTGCAAAAATAACTGCTATTCTCTACCATCTGCTTTTAAATAGAAGTAGAGAAAATTGAAAAATTCAAAGAATCTAGCCTATTCAAATCATTTCTACATATCTTTAATTTCCCTTCTGATAGTTTGGTATTGTGGCTATACTATTTATCATAAGATGCCTTAAATCATTTTTTAGATCTAAAGTAAGTATTTGTTTCATAAATAGAATATTAGAGTATATAAGCTTCTCTTTATAATAAAGTCACCGTCTTCTGCTTCCTAAAGAGTCCTCAACAATCCTGGCAATCCTACTACAGATAAATGTCTCATTGCAGGAATGATGAAATGAAATAATAGACAATACAGAGGGTCTTCTAGGGCTGTGCTGTCTAATACACTAGCCATGAGCCACACATATGCTACTGAGGGTATGAAATGCAGATGGCTGGAACTGAGATGAGCAGTATGGGTAAAATAGCTGCCAGACTTCAAAAGTTCCATATGAAAAAAAGCTCAGTGATTTTTCATATTGATTACATGCTGAAATGATCATATTTAAAACATGATGGGTTATATGAAACACATTATTAAAATTAACTTCACATTTTCTTTTTACCTTTCTCAATGTGGTTATAAGATAATTTTAAATTACATATGTAGCTCACATTTGTGTCTCATTTCTTTTGGACAGCACTGCTCTATAATGAAGTACATTTTTCAACTAACAGCTCTGTATAAATCTGCTACATAAGTCAAGATATAAACAAATAGATGGATAATTAAACAGATAAATAAAGCTCTTGATATGATATCTCTGGTTAATTTCACAACATGGCTTAATAATTGTTTGAGGGAAATGCTAAGTTTAAGTAATTAGGTAAATATTAAAGTTAGTATTACAGCTTATCTAATAAACATGTATTAAATGAAATGCTTATGGGTTACACGCTGTGATAGGTCATGGAACACCAATATATTTAAGATAAGGTCTATGTTCTTATGTGGTTCATAGGTTTATGGAAGGATATAAATAAGAAAATAAGTAAATGCAATAAAACATTTTGGGTGTTTTGAGAAAAGAATCTAATAGTTCTCTAAAAGAATTTGGGGAAGGGGAGAGCATTTTTCTTCTTTCAGAGAATAGATAGTGCTACTGGTATTTAGGGTTTGGAGACCAGGATAATCAGATGCCTTTCAATGTGTGAGAGCATCCTGGACCACAAAGAACTGTCCAGTTCAAAATATTCCTAGTGCCCCTACTGAGAAACATTCAGTGTCATGACACGCTGTAGACATGATCACAAGGGCAAAACACAACACAGACATGGCAATTATGTTCTGAGGCTGGTTCCTGAACACTCAGAGACTCCATTCTAAGAGTGCAGTCAACATAAAATTACACAAAACCTCTGTTCTTTTGTATATAAATATAAATACACATACACACATAAACATAACATATACACTTATAGATACGGTGTGTGTCTAAAATAACATATTTTGCCATTCTCTAAGAAAAAAAAATAAGTTACTTGAAGCATTTAATAGCTATAAAACAAAATTTCCATATATGAGCAAATAACTTCTTTTAAAAAAATTTTTACCATTTACAAATACTTTTGTTACTGAAACAGGAACACCAACCTTGCCATTCTTATCAGACTCCCAACTGGAAAATAAGTAGAGAGAGAGGGGGAGAGAGAGAGAGAGAGAGAGAAACCTCTCATTTGTCAACGGAGCAATCACTATTCCTTTTAACCATTAGAAAGGATACTGCCAATCTAGAATGATACAGTAAGCAAAAAAGATAGTAACTACTCAATACAAAATGCCAGAATCTTTAAAGGAAAAATGAGTCAAACTACCATAATTAGAAATTAAAACATTATCTGAAAATAATAACATATAAATGAAATCTATAAAAAATGTCATAGCTCAATATCAAGCATGCTCATCTCTCCCACCCAAATCAAAGAAAGATCCTTTGAAGAACTTACATTCTAGAATCTTATTCAAGCTTGAAGCAACAGGAATGTTTTAATCCAGGCTTAAATCTAGGGTAGCAAAGCTATTTGCCTCAAAAATAAGGGTGTAGTACCCTTTTCAAAATGCCTTCTACATAATTATCTCTATAAGAAGCACAAAACTTTGAACCATAAATTATGGAGGGAAATCTAGCATAATGGTGGAATAGTGTCCAAAAACTGATACCCTTATTTCATTAAAATATTCAGGGCTAATTGTGATTTTAGCACTTGTTTTTATCCTCGCTTTGTTCATTGGCCAAACTTAAACACTTCTCATCTCCTTCAATGAAAAGTGGTGCTATTATGTGTCTGGAAGCATGAGCACGGTTCCTCAAAGCCTAATTTTAAGGTCTTAATTGGCTGAGGCAATGGGAGACCATACAAAGCCCACTTCAGAGAGAAGGGCAAGATTGCCAGGTCACTTGAGAACAGATGAAGAGCTAACTAGAAGCTATTGCTGAAATCTTACAGTGTTCTGGGAAGTTTTACCAAATAGTATCTTACAAAGAATGGAACATAATCATCCATCATAACACAGAACCCAGAAAGGTTGAAGATGGCTTATAGAAGCAAAGCCTAAAACAGAAAGCGTTATCTTCACTTAATAATTGAGGACCCTAACAAGGCAAGAAAGTTTTATAGAAACAGTACTGTGACTGGTTCTGCGGTGTGTTGTGGATATCAAATAATTGGCTATATCTTCTCATAACCTCTAAGTCTCAGGAACCATGTGATTATAATTCAAGAGGGTACTACTTAGTAACACTTTTGCTTATTTGGTACTACTGGACCTATAGTCAACTTCTACCTTTGCAAAGATGACCAGTCATTCATCCATCCACCCAACATTTGTTGTGTGTTATGTGATAAAAGACGTGACATCAAATAAAAATTATCTTGGCCCTCAAGCAGTTCATCATTTAAAAAATAATACTTAATAATTCATCAACATACATATTATAAAAACACCCAATTTGGAATAATTTTAAGTAAATTAATTCATTTATCATCAACTCTAACCACTGATAAGTTCTCAAAACAAACCTAGAGAAGACAAATTTTTATTTGTGAAATTCAAGATTATGAAAAAAGAAAAGTTAAAAGTCTGGAATTACCCTATAAAAGTCTTTAAAATTATTTTATTTTCACATTAACAAAAAAGATGCATAATAAAAAGATATGAAACAATATACACTTCTAGGTTTGAGAACAGTGAGAACTTACGACTGATTTCTTTTTTTTTTTTTTTTAAGATTTTGATTTATTTCTTTGACAGAGAGAGAGCAGGAGAGCACAAGCAGAGGAGAGAGGCAGAGGGAGACCGAGAAGCAGGCTCTCTGCTGAGCAGGAAGCCCGATGCGGGACTCGATCCCAGGATCCTGGGATCATGACCTGAGCTGAAGGCAGCCGCTCAACCAACTGAGCCACCCAGGTGCCCCTTACTACTGATTTATATATGTCATCAGACACTCCTGAAATTTCAATAAAATGCTTGTAAGTTTGTTTCAATCCTTTCTGTTAGAAAAAGATCTAATGAGAGGCTTAATTCTTTTTTTGGTCCCCATGCAATTAATACATTCTGATTATTTACTCTAGACTACATACCCTAGTTGTTTGCTCCATTGTTCATTCACCCATTACTTCACTCAACAAATATTTACTATATGTGGCTATGAAGAACAAGAAAAACTAAGCTGCCTATTATTAAGTTCTACCTCCAACTGCCTCTCCTGGACACCAAAGGTGTTTTGTTTATTTGTTCTTTTTTTTTTTTTTTTTTTTCCTATCAACCACTGAAATTAATTCTTAAGTTCAGGTATGCTCTATCTCATTCTTATTTTCCCAAGGCCTTTTACTGCAGAAAGTTTGTTCCTTTATTTCTATTACCTATTCCAGAACACAAGTTCCCTCTTATTCAAATTATCCCCAAGAGGAATGACCCACAATTGACAAAAACTGAATATACAAGGAGGAAAATTTCTATAAATCCAAGAATTATAACATGCTGGAATTTAAAAAAAAAAAATTTACTTATTTATTTGAGAGAGAGAGAAAGCGTGCATGCACGAAGAAGGGGGGGGGGGGTGGAGGGGCCCAGGGAAAGGGAGAAGCAGGCTCCCAGCTGAGCAGGGAGCCCAACACAGGGCTCAATCCCAGTACCCTGGGATTATGACCTGAGCCAAAGGCAGACGTTTAATCGACTGAGCCACCTAGGTGCCCCAATATGCTGGAATTTTGTATAAGAGAAAGTTCATATTGATCAGAAGATATCGTAATTCACAATCAAAATCAAAATCTAAGAGGAAAACCTCCTTTTGGAAAAAATATGCATCATTTAAAAAAATGGAAATCTTAAATGGTATTAATTCCAATTAATTAACTTACTTGGAATAATCAGACATTGGTATTTTTCAGCTACATTTACAGATCTTCAAAAATTACAAATGAGGGAGATGAGATCTAAAAAACAATTATCCCCCCAAAACAACTATCCCCCAATAAATGCTCTAATCATTTACTTACTCTGTTCCTTCACCAGGAATAAGAAAAGGAAAGAAGTAGTATAAGGTACTATGCATAAAAATAAAAACCCTGTAAGATCCTTTTTGTAGGTAATTGGCACGTCTCCCCTTTTCCTTCCCAATCTCCAAATCCTCCAAAGCATAGGTGCTTCTTTCCTTACTTGTGACAAAGAAGCCAACAGACCTCTCTTTCTCTACTACCGTAACAGCTATGATATGTCTGATTTAGCCAAGAAACGGGTACTAATAACATCTGACTAGCAGGGAAACTTCCTAGTAACAGAAATGACAAAGACAAACTTCTCTTTATGAATGTTACAGTAATCTACAGTTTATATTTCCTCAGGGCATTTATAGCATTTCACAGTCAGAGAAGACAGAAAGAGTCATCCCTTCAGTGGCTGTTTCCTTGGAAGCAACAAACCTACATGAAAAAAAAAAAACAACTTTAGAACCAACCAGAGTCACTCCATCAACAACTTCTCCCTTCTGTAGAACATACACCCACAACTATATAATCCTTTTCATAGCTTTCTATATAAATGTTTGTGTAAATACTTATCTGAATTAGAATTTTAAATTCTGTTAAAGAGTATGTCTCTGTCACATATGGAACACAATGGAACACCACTTACTCCAAAGACACTAAAAGGCAGTCACTGAAAATGAGGCATTTTTGGCCTTTCTTATAGCCTGCCTGAGCAAGACAAGTACTTTCATTAGCATGAATTGAACTGAAGGAGAAAAATATAAACTATACAGCCAAATGTGCATTATATAGCAACGGATCTCATTTAATACTTCTACCCAGGTAATAATAAGAATAAATGGATATTTCAAAGAGAAGGCGTTAAAAAAAAAAAAAAAAGTAAGCATAGTTAGTGACTAAATCCCAATTTCTTACAATATGGACTTTGGAGTTGAGATGCTGAAAAGGTGAGTAAAATATTTGAGAACCAGAAATGTAAAAGGAGGGAGACCTTTCAAGGTGCTCCGGGAGGTAAACTAATCTGAAGAAAGACTACAAGAAAAAAAAAATTGCAAATGAAAAATAAACTAGAAATTTAGATGGAGGTTCTAGGAGCTAGAACTGTGGAAAACTAGTAAGATGCTTCATCACCGGGACGTGATTATGGAGGCGTGGGGACTGAAGGACCACTACAATACCATCACGACAGAGTGCACACTGGTTTGCATGGCGCTGTACAGCTAGGCCCAACAACATTTAAGTCTTGTCTAATACTGACCTTCCAGCAAGACTTACACAAAAATAAGGTTATAATGTGATGTGGGGGTGCGGGATGGTAAAGAACTTAAATAGTAGGGTATATCACTTTAACATGGAATAAAGATCAATTTACAGTAAAGTAAAAAAAAAAAAAATCAATCCATAAAAAAGCTTTGCGTGCTGAAGCCTTGGGAGGAAATACAGATGTCCATGTCAGCTCCTTGCAGATGTCTGAGCCAGCGACACAAAGGCAGAGAGAACAAATCCTAAAGTAACCCTCTGCCAGAAAGTACATTTCAAATGTTTCTTCCACAGATTCAAAAAAAAAAAGAGGAAAAAAGAGTACAGGTCCACATGTCTACTGGAACTTCGTAAAAAGCATTAGAACTGAAATCAAACCCAAAGGGCAGGAAGACATTTCAAATTCTTATTAACTCTTATTTTTAAGGTATTTAAATTAAATCCTTTTTATTCTTTCTTAATAGTTGATTAGATTTTTTCTCTTCCTGGATTAAATTTCTTAGATTGAAATAGAAAATTAGAATAAACATACATGCAGATATGAACACTGTAGAACAGTATATAAATACAGTAGGCCAGAGTTTTTACTTTGATTTCTAAATAATGTAACCAAATATTAACTAGTTATATTTTCCCTCTTTTAACAGTTTATTTTTTCAGAACAACTTTTACATGAAGAATGTTTGGAAATCGGGCATTTCATTGAAATTGCATTTCCCTCTTTTCCCTTCATGAACCCCATTCTAATTAACATATTTAATAAATTATTATAAGAATTTATGTGTATAGAGAGTACCTGCAAAGTTGTATTACACATAGCAGCCATTTTCTTTTCCCTGTACTGTCCTAAAAAACTTTCTAACCTCACCATGAACAAAGATACAAACTCTAAAGAAAACCCATCAGAGACTTCACTGATATGGAGGAACAAGAGACCATGTTACTTAGATACATACCTCTGCAGAGTGTTCATATTAAATAACCAGAGCCACAAAGTGCCTGGAAAGCAAGAGCAGTCCTTATTTAAACGAGAGTTCACAATTTCGGTTCAAGAGGAATAAGAAAATTAACTCCTATATTTGTTCATAATCACTAGCACTTCATTGCAACTAAGTCATACTACACAGATGTCTCTCCCTCTGAAGATCTTTGAATACAGGACTCCTTCCAACTGCCATAGATATTTTAGTTCTAGGAACCTCCTAGTTTCAATGTATTCTTACATCTTAGCTAAATCCTTCCAGCTGCAGTTTACATCTCTTTTCTCAAGATGAAAGTGCTTCTTTGTTAAGCTATGTTGAGTCATTCTCCATTCAGAACAGAAGAAGGTAGAGAGAGCTGTGAACCTGAGGGTAATTGCTAAAACACTGCCAGACGCAGCTGAGGTTCTTGTGGCAGATAGGACTGTGTTAAAAAGGGGGGGAGGGGAGGAAGAAACCGTAGATCACAAATTGGATATCCACCTGTCCTGACTCCAGTGAAATCTGAAAGCTTTGAAGAGAGCCAAATTTCTCATGACCACAAAAGCAGAAGTCAGAGGAGTTCTTCGAAACACTTGTTCCATGGAGCTCAAGCTACAAAGAGATGAAAACTCATTGGTTGCTCTGAAAACTATCGTGCCCTTTAATCACTCTGAATTTTAAAACCACAACAGAAAGATGTGGTCTTGGGTAACTGATTAGGAAATAGATATCACATTCATGGTAGCAGCACACATAAGAAAAGGCTTGATATTAGTTTCTTGGTTATGGGAGAGAAAGGTCCTATACTATAATATTAGAATTAGTTCCATTAATTAACAACTAAACTAGTAGCCAAAAAGAGTGGAGGTTTTGACAGGGCAATTTTATTTCTAACATTCTTAACAAAAACTTGATCTCTTTACAACTTTAGAGAAAAGAGCCCAACAGAGTGGGGAAGGATGGGTTCTTTCCAATTTGCAAGGCCTACTGAGCTTGACTGAGTAGCACTGGTTCATTCTGATATGTGATATGACAGTAGAAACATATGACGGAGTTTCACAAAGATCTCTCCCATCTATAATTCACTGTCCCACCTTGTGAGAAGAAAACCTACCCTTCTTTGCATCCCAGACTCAGCTGCCTGACTGTAAAATGGGATTCATAATTGCACAAGGTTGTTTTAAGGGTTAAATGAGAAAATACATATAAAACCCTGAATACAGCAAGCCCTCAAGAAATCGCTTCCTTCATTCCCCTAAAGGATATCTCAAAGACGCTGAGAGTGAATAGTTGAACATAAAGATTTAACATCACCTCCAGGAAAGGAACTGTGAAGAGGAATCTTTTCAAAGTGTGACATCATTAAGAAGTGAATTTTAAATACTAGAGTGTAAGTTCAATAGTCTCAATAGGAAATCATATCTGGAATCTCTCACTGCTGATGTGATGAATTGTCATCAAATCTAGAAAGGAGAACATGTATGTCAAAGTCTTTCCAAATACTATCAGGGAAATAGGAGGAGGATTCTCTTACTGCCAATTATCCTAGTTTCAAAAGATTTAGTGAAGACAGCTAAGCTAATAAAGGACATCATCAGCATAGTTTGGGGGTAATTCTGAGTTGTTGTCTAATACCTCGTGTTTATTCCTGTGTCCTGAAGCAGAAGTAAGAATAAATCAATATTGATGTTTGTTTCCTTTTTGATTGGTAAAACAGACCTAAGTATCTAGAGTATATATTGTTGGGGGTATGATTTCTGATGACATACCATAATAAATGGGATAAAGAGGTAGGAAGCTAGATCTGTGCTATCCATTTATCTGTCCATCCATTCATCCATCCATCCATCTGCACACCTACCCAAACATCCAATAATTATGTTTATTTCCTGTTTAAATATAAAAACTGGTACAAGATGCAATGGAAAGACAAGGGTCTATAAATGAGATTAAAAATTAATATAAAAAAATACACATGTAGATACCCAGAATAAAAAGCTATAAATGTAAAATGTCATGTAATTGTATCCAAAAGTTTTAATAGTAATGGGGTAGTAAAAGGAAAAATGTCTGCTAGCAAGGGTTAATAACAAGGGTAGAGTTTTAGAAAGAGGGGAAAATGGTAGACTCCTAAAGGAGTTTGAACTTTTATTTGTTCAGCAGTGAGAAAGCCACTGAAGGTTTCTGAGCTGAGCATCTCATGCTCAAAGCTGTGTTTAATGAAGATTCATTAGGCAGAACTGATTAGAACAGCAGTTGTATGTGCACACACATGTGTGTGTGTTCTCCAATGAAACGCTACTGAATGGAGGTCAATTGTGGGGTGTGTTGCAAGTAATTTATTATAAAAATACAAAACCAAAGTTTGAGAATGATTTACTTTTTTGTATTACTCTGAGCAATTTCAAGGTTATTTATAAAAGATGTCATCCTTACCAAATGCTTTATTAGAGAAATGGATGAAGGATGGCTTGGGCCCAGGGAATGGTGTGAACTTGAACACATCCACTGGAGTGTGTCTGCTTGGGAAAGTCATCTGTCTTGGGAGCTCTGGCAGTCTCATAGGTAAAGACCAGTGAAACAGACTAAAGGTTAAGAAGATCTTGCAAATGAGAAGCTTCTGCAATCCTTGAAGATGAAGTAATACAGAGCTAAGTAAGATAGAGGTCATCTAAGTGGAGGGAGGAGTAGATTCACAAGACACAACCAAGGAAAACTATGTAAAGTCACTAGTTGCAGAGGACAAGTAAATGGGAGAAAGTAATCTTTCTTTCTTCACATCATAAGTGTCAGAATAGGTTTTAAATGCTCTCAGGAAATCTTTCATTAATAAAATAAGAAAATTTTCCTTGGAGTTTCAAATTTCATAGCCATAAGGCAATACAGGCTTTATATACAATATATGTTGGCAGCCTCTACTTAAAAATATTTCCATTTTAAATATCATGACATGCATATGTTTATTCTCTGCAACCATATCTGGTATCTAAAGCATTCTGGATCCCAACTAACTCCACAATAAAGAATAATCAAACTTCAAATCTTAGTCAAGAATTCAAGGATAAATTAAAGTTTTATCTACCCAAAATATACCAGTCATCTGAACACTGAGTCCACTGTAGGCACAGAGGTAATTTCATTAAGTCTACTATCTGTAAAGCATTAGGTCAGTTAAAATCTTTGTGCTTGCATTCAATCTCCTTATGTCAATATGCTCCAGCCAAGTTCCTTCCCGCTTCAGCCCTTCACAAACACTGTTCCCTCTGCTGGGACAACACTGCCAACCATCTGGACCTGACTAATGCCTACTCAGACTTAGGATCCCCATATGTGTCACGTTCTAAGGAAATTCTGTCCTCATCCCCTACTCTATAAAGTCAGATCCTCCATATGATATTATAGCACAGCCTGTATTCTTCTGAGGCCAACTTCTCCACTAGGCACAGTAAGCACAGTGTCTCTGGCCAATGAAAATGTATTCATTTTATTATAAAGCTAGAAGAAAAAAATGGATAAAATAATTAATATATAATAATAAATCCAGCCTGGATTATATTCATCTTCATATCACCATAACCAAAAATTTCATTATTTCATGGAGGAAGGGGCCTGAAGGTTAGGTGCCTGGGGACTGCAAAAGTCATAACGTGTCCCTAGTCATTTTGAAGAATTTCTACAAAGAAATAAACCCCCAATCGTTATCTTTTGAAATCTGAATGATAATACCTACTTGGGGCTTAACAAAATAATAAATTGTTTATAGCTATAGCGCTTAATATCTGACACACAGCAATGCACGTTAGCTCTTATTACTATCTAAACAATAACTGGAGACATTGTTACATTCCTTATAGAAAGATGAATATAATATATTCCCCTTGAATTCAGTTTCCAGAATAAGTTTGTTTCTCATAGGAGTTTCCGTGCCCCCTTTAACTAGGATGATAAGAACCATGTGACCCAACAAGTATCCCTCTTAGATGTCAGAAAACTCAGAAGTAAATGAAGTGATAAACTACAATAACTCCCTTCAGGTGCCAGGGACACTGTTTCTCTGCTCCGTATTTTTGTCTTGTGATTTTATTTTTTAATTTCCTTCTATGTACATGTTAATACTATACTTTAAGCCAAAGTGGAAGAACAATAAAATGTAAAGGTGGGAAGGGCTATAATAATGAACAAAGGCCTCCCAGCAGCCAAAGCCAGTAAGTATCTATATTTCATGTTCATTCACGACCCAATGTAATTTCTTTGAATTTTCTTGCTATATTTAAGTGAAGAGGACCAAATATGTATAGACAGGTATAAGGAAATTATATTCATTTTGAAAATACCACATTTCACACATTTTAAGAACTGCCTCAGTGCATTTCAAAGTTAATTTTAGTAGACTGAAAGTAATATATGTATATTCCTAACTTTCTGACAAACATCCAAAGATGGACACATGTACCCAAAGAGGTTCAAGCAGGCTTGAGAATTACTTGATAGGCCGTGAATAAAGTGTCAGAGAAACTATCATAAATCTCTAATTTCATGATTTTATTGGTGTATTAGTTTACCATGTATCCTGCTAACCAATTACCATAAATTTAGTGCCTTAAAACAATGCAAATTCATTATGTAGATTAGAAGTCTGATATGGATCGCACTGGGCTAAAATCATGTCAGCAGAGGTGCATTCCTTTGTATAGGTTCCAAGGAAGAATCCTCCTCCTTGCCTTTTCCAGCTTCTTAGAGGCCACCCATATTCCTTGGCTTATGGCCCTCCTCCTTCATCTTTAAGGCCATCAACAGTAAATTGAGTCTTTCTAACACTGAATCACTCTGACTTCCTTTTCTGCTTCGTCTTTCACTTTCAAGAACTCTTATGATTACACTGGGCCCAAACAGATAATCCAGGATAATCTCCCTTTCTCAAAACTCTTAATTTAACCACAACCACAAAATCTCTTTTGCTATGGAATGTAAGATATTAATGGGTTCTGGGAACTAGGACGTGGACATCTTTGAGAAGGTGGGTTTTTATTATTCTGCCTGCCACAATTGGTAACTATTATGTATGCAACAAAATAGAAAAGATATAACACTTAAAAGATATAATGCTTAAAAGAACTCAAACACAGTAAGGATATGCTTTGAATTTAATAAAGCTATTTACTGACTTAAGAACTCATTCAGGGCGCCTGGGTGGCTCAGTTGGTTAAGCGACTGCCTTCGGCTCAGGTCATGATCCTGGAGTCCCGGGATTGAGTCCCGCATCGGGCTCCCTGCTCAGCAGGGAGTCTGCTTCTCCCTCTGACCCTCCCCCCTCTCATGTGCTCTCTCTCTCCTCTCATCCTCTCTCAAATAAATAAATAAAATCTTTAAAAAAAAAAAAAAAAAAAGAAAGAACTCATTCAAATCTATTTTAGCACATGTACCTCTATCTTACTCTTCTCCCTGAGTATGCTCATGATTCAAACTCAAGTAGACCACCTTTGTTGTACTATTAAACAGCAGAAAATAATGTAGATAATCTATCAGAGGATGAAACAAGAAAATCTAAGAATTCATTCATATATTTAACATTTGTGGATTTTCCAAAATATAGTCCAGAATACACACACACATATCCAATAATTTAGAAGGGGAAAAATGTAAATTTTAAATATCTGAACTCTCCATCCAGTCAATACTTAACTATTACCAACTAAGCATATTACTGGAGATACTGAAAATGTTTGTCTCTAAAATTAAGTTTAGCCAATAAGAGCATAAGCTTTAGGCTCATTACATAAAAGGGCAGGTGGGCAGAGATATTTACAGCTAACTAAAGAATAATTAGCCAAACTTTCTGTTGCCAATTTACTAACAATGTGAATGTTGATTTCATATTCAATTGAAGTTGATACCTGCACAGATCTGTGGATCAGGAGCTCCAGCATATCATTAATGTATTTAATTCTGGTCCTAGAAACAGTCAACAAACAATGTCAATCCCCGTTGACCTACCTGGATTTCAAATCATAACATAAAACATAAAAGAAATAAAAATTATTTTAAAAAAGAAATAAAATTATCATAATGAAACATATATAAGCAAAAACACAGATGGAGATTAAAACAAAATTCTAGTTTGACTCAAATAGTGGACATAATTTTTTTTTAAAAAAACTATTTCTCAATTGGTTTTTGAAAATAATTATGAAGAAAACCCAAAAATAAAAGAGAGAAGATGTATAATTTCATACCAAACAAAAATGACAGTTTAATGAGTTTAAATAATTTCCTCAATCTATCAATCAAAATAGTATTTCATTATCTCTAATAATCAACATCACTGAACTTCTGAACTGGTGACAATGTAAAACAAAGTCCTAAACAGATTTTTAAAAATTAACCAAAATCCAAATAAATAAATTATATGATACTTAGAGGTCATCCCCTAAATTAATTTAATTACACTTCAGTATGAAATAAGAAAAAAAATTGGTTCTCTTGTTGTTAGACAACAATGACTAGTATTTATATAAATGCTATGATTGTCAAATACTCTTTCATATAGACAAAAAAAAAATGGCTTGATGTGGGACTAAGTAATAGATGAATGTGTGAGTGGTGGGAAAACTAAACCAATAAATAAAAAAATGTCATACACAAAATATAAACCATGCAACCCCATATCTAGTATAGGAAAGATGCCTTAGTCTGCAAGTCCCTCCCTTATTTCTGTCCCACAAATGAATTCTAAGAAATTATCCTCTGTTCAGCCATCTACCAACTGCAGAATTGGTACAGAGATTCAGATGAAGAGCAAGGAAAAACAGAGAAATCAGCTGAAGGGACTTTCTCAGAACTCTAGGAATAGTGAAACCAAAGGAAAAGCTTTTTAAAAGTTGAGAGCACCAAGCGTAGAGTCAAACCAGGTAAATGAGAACCTATGAAAATGCAGTGTTTTTAGAGTCAGTGCCTTGAACAACAGAGCAATTTTAGAAAACTGAAAAAAAAACTGAGTCATATCTCTATTACATAGTAAAAATGCTCATCCTCAGAGACATTCTATACAGCCAGAATAATGAGGGTATAGTATACAAGCTTCATCACTAAGCTGGCTCTATGCCTTGGATATCCTTCACATAACAAGTGTTAACCTTTGGAAGCATCTTGCAAAAAATATAGTCATGAGAAACACTCTACAATCTGTCTTAAAATGCTCAAGACTTCTACTAAAACAGGTCTCTCAGAGTTGTGGACAAAGGGGAACCCTCTTACACTATTGGTGGGAATGCAAGTTGGTACAGCCACTTTGGAAAATGGTGTGGAGGTTCCTCAAAAATTTAAAAATAGAGCTACCCTATGACCCAGCAATTGCACTCCTGGGTATTTACCCCAAAGACACAGATGTAGTGAAAAGAAGGGTCATATGTACCCCAATGTTCACAGCAGCAATGGCCGCAATAGCCAAACTGTGGAAAGAGCCGAGATGCCCTTCAACAGATGAATGGATAAAGAAGATGTGGTCCATATATACAATGGAATATTACTCAGCCATCAGAAAAGATGAATACCCAACTTTTACATCAACATGGATGGGGCTGGAGGAGATTATGCTAAGTGAAATAAGCCAAGCAGAGAAAGTCAATTATCATATGGTTTCACTTATTTGTGGAACATAAGGAATAGCATGGAGGACATTAGGAGAAGGAAGGGAAAAATGGGCGGGGGGAATTGGAGGGAGAGACGAACCATGAGAGACTATGGACCTGAGAAACAAACAGGGTTTTAGAGGGGAGGGGGGAGGGGGGATTGGTTAGCCCGGTGATGGGTATTAAAGAGGGCACATACTGCACGGAGCACTGGGTGTTATACGAAAACAATGGATCGTGGATCACTACATCAAAAACTAATGATGTATTGTATGGTGACTAACATAACATAATAAAATTTAAAAAAATAAAAATAAAAAATAAAAAAATTTATATAAGTTGCAAACATCACTTTGCTTACATTTCATTGGGGGAAACTGAGTCACATGGCCACACCTAGCCACACGGAAGGCTAGGAAATAAGTAAAAAAAAACAGGTCTCTCAGACTTACATGGCAAACCCAGTAGCTACCTCTCATTCCTTCCGTCCTTTTCTCTAAGCAGGTATTGAGCATAGAAAAGGCAAAGATCAACTAAAGCCATCACAGAGGTTAAGGAACAGTCAAAATAAAGAAATCACTACATAAATTATTGTGATAAGTGAAACTGCCAAAAATAGTAGTGTATTCAAAGAGCTAAAAAGGTAAGGAGGAAAAGCAAAACTCTTTTCCTTATTCTTTCCAAGATTCATTTTTCCACTGTACTTTTGACCCCATCCATTCTCATACCTTCTGGGATCCTGCAATACCAATTAACCCTTCTTTTACCTGTTCAACCTCTCCCATTCTTGGATCCTTCTACTCAACATTTATAACCATGCTTAAGCTTGTTTATCATCAATAGCAAATAGGAAATTATAATCTAAAAGCTATAGTCATTTTACTATTAAGGACTGAAACTATTTTAGAAATACACATAGTTTTAATACTGTTTACTTTTTTGGTATTCAGGTATTTTTAAATTTTTTTCAGATGTTATACTAGAGAGCTAACTCAAATCATAGTACAAAATGGGGCTAGAATTACTACTCACAATGTTATAGCACCCCTAAATGAATCAGAAGGCTCTTAGAAAATATTGTCACGAAATGAATAAAAACATAAATGGTTTAAATATTTCTACTGTAAAATGTTATACATAACTGAAATATTAGGAAAGACAAATATTGTTACCTAATCCCAGAGTGTCATAAACAAAATGTAAACCACTCTGATTAAATTACTTACTTCTGCCAAACATTTGCTGATTTGCCTTTTGGTTATGCAGAGCTTATTCTGGTTACATAGAGTACATTGTTTTTTGCTTTTCTGGGGATTTTTGTTTGTTTGTTTGTTTGTTTTTGTTTTTGATGCACCTTTTCTCTACTGCCTACTTCTTGGCTAAGGCAAAGTTCCTACCCCCGCCCCCCCAAAAAAAACGATCTGAGCAATTACTCTTCTGCTGCAAAAAATATTACCTTCTGAAGTGGCTGAAGAACTACTTCCCTTCTTCCACATTCTTTTAGTATTTTCCCTTTTATTCAGAAAAGGTAACTCCCTAACAAAGAGGCCTTGACAATGGCCTATTTCATCCTTGCACATACATTCCCAATAAGTGATATATGACAGGAAGAGACAAATTAGGGAAGCCTGAATCTAGAGTGCATGCTGCTGAGAATTAACTACCTTTCTAGGCATTGTACCTATCATAGTATCAGGGTAGTAGGGAAGTAGGGATCTTGGGGAAGATCCCACCTAATCCAACAAAGACAAATGAATATAACAACTACTCAAAACTAGAAACTGGATAAGAAAATCAAATTTCATCTTTAAGGGAAAAGAATTTCAGAGGCCATGTCAATTTCTAATTACTCCAAGAAGAAAAATTACGTACACTAAATAGTCACAGTCACAACCAGAGAGTGCCTGGAAAGTAAGACAGGTCCCTTGTTTAACTAAAACTTTGTAATTTCAGTTTAAGGAAAATTATGTTAAGAAAATTACCTGCTATATTTGTTCATCATCATTAGCATTTCATATAGCAAGAATGAATTCAAATCATCCTATACAAATGCCCCTCCTTCTGAAGCTCTTTGAAAAAGGGAATCCTTTCAACTTCCACATAAATGTTAGTTTTTAGCATAATTTCAAAGTATTTTTACAGAGAAATACTGGCACATACAGGAGCAGTGGCTTATCAGAATATTAAGAAGGTAGACAGCAGTTGGTTTATTAAGAAATTATGAAAAATAACTACCTACACAAGTGAAAATATACCTAACAACTCTCAGCTGCAGTTTACATCTCTTTACTCTGGTCTTTGTTACCATTCATAACAATGATGAATTCCTAAGTCAATAATTACTGAAATTCTAAGAGGGCCATTACATTAACTTCTCATTAGAGTTCCTCTCCTTTTTGAACACTCCAGGCCAAACCTACATGCCTAGAATAGCCCAGGAAGCATAGACAATTCAGATAAACAAATCTGGCAGCACTCACTGATAAACTGCTTGTACATGGGTTTCAGTTAACATGGCACATGTTAGTTAATATGACATTAAATCAAACTAAATATATTAATGCAGAGAATGGCAATTGCAATGAATAGAAAGTTTCTTTGTCATATTTCTCTTATAAATAGATTAACCTTGTTCTAACAGGTAAGTTTCTAAGATGGTGAAAGGAATCAAATATAAATTTCTACAACAATTCATTTTGATGTTTCAGAAATATATAAATTTAACCATCAGTCTTGCTGCCTGTCACCTCTCCTATATATATACCATTGTAAACAAAAGCTAAAGTACCCAGGAAGAGATCACTATGCAGATAAATCCTGCACAGAATCTTTCTTCCTCTTCTCTCTTATAGAAATCCTGTTACATTCTTCAAGGTCTAAATCAAAGGACATGCCCTACAAATAACCTCCCCATATGGGCCTCTACCCAAGTAATCAATACTCCCATTTTCACCAGAATATGTTGCTTGTATTTCTAGTAACATATTTATTTCACCCTACCTCCTAATAAATATGTTTATATGTCTCCAACTGTAACAGCCTTTGCTTAGTCTTCATTATTCATATTAAGTCCGCACTATTTCTGAATCACAGACGCACCTAATACATCTTACATACATAAGGCAAGAGACTACCATATCATTTCTTTGTTAACAAAAACTTTTTTTCATTTATGACTTTAAGGAATAGGTAAAAAATAGGATCCCTCTTTCTCTGCCATCAAATCAGCCCCTACTTCCCAACTTCCTTATTTCTCCCAGTGGCAAAACCACTGAGACCTTAGATTCTCCTATATGTGTTCTATCACCTACACTGCCTCATCTTGCACTAATTCCTCCATAATACCTTTTGCATTTGTTGCCACTACCCATATCTGTCTTCTTTTGCTTTTATTGAGACTATTACAATAGGCTCCTAGTAGACACATTTACACAATCAATACTAACTAAAATAGATCTAATAACAGCCTCAAAATATATAAAGCTAAAAAAAAAAAATGACACATATGTACACAATCAAAGTAAATAGCTGGATATTGTAACCGTCCTCTATCAGTTATTGATAGAAGTAGACAAAATCAGTAGGGATACAGAAATCACCAGGGACAGAAAACATTATGAAAGAATTTGACATAACTGATATTTATAAAATATTTCATAATAAATGCATAACATAACTTGCTTTTAAGTACACATGGAAAATTCACTAGGACAGATCACATTTGGGGCCATAAAACAAGTCCTGGTAAATTTCAAAGGATCGAAAATACGGAGAGTATATTCTATGACCGCAGGGTATTAAGTTAGAAATCAGTAATAAAATATGCAGAAAACTCTCCACATAATTGGAAACTAAGTAGTATTCTAAAATACCCACAGGTCAAAGAAGAAATCACCAGGGAAATATTTTCTCATTCAAACTAAATGATAATGAAAACATGACATTGAAACATTTGTGGAATACATTTCAAGTATTGCTAAGATAGAAATTTAGAACTTTAATGACAATATTAAGAAAGAAAGTTATTAAAATAAGGCTCTGACTTAAGAATCCAGAGAAAAAAGCAAATGATACACAAAGTAAATAAAAGAAGGGTAATTAAAAAGTAGAGATCAACATTAAAAAGACAAATAGAAAAAAAATTAAATTCAAAGGTTGTTTCTTTGAAAATATTAATAAAATTAAAACCCTCAACAAGACTTATAAAGGATAAAAGAAAATTACCAATATTAGGAATATAATAGGAAGCATCAGTAGAGATCTTACAGAAATTAAAAGAATTTAAAAGGGGATATTATGAGAAATTCTAAGCCAACAAATTTGACAATTTAGATGAAATGAGCAAATATGTTGAAAGGCACAATTAATAAAACTACTCAAGAAGAAGGAGAAATTCTGAATGGCCATATAGCTATTAAAGAATTTGAGTTTGAAATTTACTTTTTTTTTTTTTTTAAAGATTTTATTTATTTATTTGACAGAGAGAGACACAGCGAGAGCAGGAACACAAGCAGGGGGAGTGGGAGAGGGAGAAGCAGGCTTCCCGCTGGGCAGGGAGCCCGATGCGGGGCTCGATCCCAGGACCCTGGGACCATGACCTGAGCCGAAGGCAGACGCTTAACGACTGAGTCACCCAGGCGCCCCTTGAGTTTGAAATTTAAAGCCTTACCCAAAAAACTACAGGCCCAGGAAGCTTCATTAATGAATTCTATCATGCACTTAAAAGAAATAATACACACTTTATATAAATGTTTCCAAAAGTAAAAGGGAAACACAACTTATTTTAAGAGGTCACTGTTACATTAACATTCAAATCAGATAAAGACATTACAAGAAGCTACAGAACAATATTCCTCATGAACACAGATGCAAAAAATCTTAACTATTAATAAATCAAATCCAGCCATATGTAAATGGGAAAATACATTTTGACAAGTAGAGTTGATCCCAGGAATATAAGGTTAGTTTAACATGTACTGGAGGTCCCATCCAGTTAAGACAAAAAAAGAAAAAAAGAAAGAAAAAAGAAAAAAGAAAAAAACTCACCAGGAGAAGCAAAAACTGTCTTTATTTGTAGGTGAAATGATTATGTATAAAGAAAACCCTAAGTGCTAAGAAATCAAAAACAATGATAACAAAAACAAACAGCTACTACAACTAATAAATGAGCTTAACACAGTTAAAGAATATAAGGTTAATACACACAAAAAAATCAATTATATTTCTATATACTAGAAAAGAATGTTAGAAATTCAAGTTTTTAAAATATCATTTAATGTAACACCATAAATCAGAAATAATTAGGAATAAATCTGAAAACAATGTTTAAGACCTGTCTGCTGAAAAGTACAAAATATCCATGACAAAAGTTAAAAACCTAAATAAATGTATAGATATACCATGTTCATGGATTGGAATATTCAATATCAAGATATCCATTCTTAAATGTTACATTTAACAGTCTTATTAAAACACTAGTAGATTCTTTTAAAGATTATTTATTTATTTGAGAGAGAGAGAGAGAGAGAGAGAGACAGGGAGAGAAGGAACACAAGCAGGGGAAGAGGGAGAGGGAGAAGCAGGCTTCCTGCAGAGCAGGGAGCCCGAAGCAGGGCTCGATCCCAGGACCCTGGGATCATGACCTGCACTGAAGGCAGACACTTAAGACTGAGCGACCCAGGTGCCCCAAAACACTAGTAGAGTCTTTAAAAAAACAAAACAAAACTGACAAGCTGATTCTAAGATGCATAAAGGAATTCAAGTGCTCTGTGGATACAAAATAAGCAATAAATTTTTATTAAATTTGCATAGTAGAAATAAAAGAATCACCTTGAGAAATTATAACCTTTATAACTTATCTTCTGAGGCTTTTATGAAAAAGCTGGGCATTTAAACATAATTATTTCAGTGCACAAATATTTGGTTCTTTCCTTTTGGATTTGTCCCCCTAAGGGTTATAGGTATTTATAATATACTATTGCATTAATCCTTATACAAAAAAAAGAATTTACTGGGTGATAATATTTACTAAAAGAAAAACCAGGTTGCAATCTAGTGTTTGTAAATAGTCTATAACATGTACAGAGATCATACTGTTTTATCTATAAAGTTCATAATTAGATTCTATTGTATGGTCCTTAAAAATATATAAATATATTTATATCTATCTATATCTAATCTATCTATCTATCTATCTATCTATCTATCTATCTATCTATATTGGCATCCTCTGACTTTTCCTACTAGCACATTTTTCAATTGCACTATAGCAGCAGTTTGCAATGGATGGTTTGGGGATCATCCAAGACCTCTTATTAATAATATGAAGATATTACTTGCCTCTTTCACACTCAAGTTCTCATAAACACAGTTCAGTTTTTCCAGAGCTTAGACATGGAATATAACAACAGAATACAGAAGCAAACACAAAAATGCAGCTGTCTTCTTTTAAGACAGCAATGAAAGAGATTTACAAAAGTGCAAAACAATGCCATCATCAATATTTTTGTATTGGAAGTAGTTAAAGGTCATTAATTTTTATGTTAATAATGTAATATGTTTATAATTATTATTTTAAAGGAATATTTTTAAATGCTCAGATTTAATTTTTAATACGGTAGATATTAATGCATATAACATACATTGATTAAAGCTCTTTGAGTTCTCAAAAATGTTACAAATGTAAAGTGGTCCTGATACCAAAAAAAAAAAAAACTGAGAATCACTGCATATAGCAAAAATAATTTTTAACTGGTACCTGTAGAAGGAATAATCCTGAGAACTAAAATGAAAAACCAAAAAAAATTTTTAGGTAGCTATCATATGTTAATGTTTTGTTTTTCTTAGTGGGACACTATATTAAGCCTCTTTCTGGTTCTTAAATTAATAAAGTTCACCAATAAAGAAAAGACCTAAGGCCAACACAACATAAGAAACACAGGATTTCCATACATAATGCTGTTTTTCTTCTTCCCATTATGATGTATCCCTAGTAGAACCAAAAAGAAAAGCAGTTTTCCAAAGTTCTTGTCTAACTTTTAAAGTACTGCCTACATATTTAACATATTAATCCCTGCCCCCTGCTCTCCCATACTCCTCTTACTCTACTGTTTGCACAATTGTGCTTATAATCTTCTAATATATTAAACAATTTACCTATGCATTATATTTATTTTCTGTCACTCCACTCTATACAATGTAAGATAAATAAGAGGATTTTTTTTTTTTGCTTTATTCATGATGTAGCCTCAGCACTTTAATAGTGCCCAAGACAAAACAGGCACAGAGTAAATATTTATTGAATAAATTAATGAATATTCTCCTGAAGTAAAATATAAACTTCAGCATTTTATCAGGGAAGCACAAACGTCTGAACACATTAATACTTGCAAATGGCAACAGACACAGTGCTATCTACCCAGAAGAGATGCACAGGCTGAAGGAAAAACTCTCAGGGCGAACAGTTTTCTCTTCTGGACCCAGAAATGAAGAAAGATAGGGAGATGAGAGACAGGAAAGGAGAGGGATTCAGAAATAATCCAAAGTAGAGACAAGAGAAATAGGTTTTTCTTTCAAATCCTAGGATTCCATAAATACAAACAAAGAAAAATAAGAGTACAAAGAGCTAACACACCTCTTTTCTCCTGGTGTATTTCCTCCAGAAGCTGCTCTTGTCTTTCTATCTGTTCAAAGAGACACTGGAGCTCAGATTCCTTGTTTTCTGTCATATTCCTCAGCTGTTGTCTGCACAGCATCAGCTGGTGCCGCAGATTTTTTTCTCGGTTTTCTCTCTCTTTCAGTTCCTCACAGAGCCACTGAAGTTTAGTCTAAAAAAGACATTTATATATCTCGTTTTTTAAAAATCTAGAAAACAGTAACATTTCAAAACATGAGGGAAAAGTCAAGATAAGCTGAACAAATATACACAATAACAAATTTAAGCAAAGTAAAAAAGTACCCATAATATTTTAATTTGATAATGATTTATATTAGTTAAAAGTTGGTACAGAAATTAAGCCATGATTTTCTTGGATTTTTATAAAATATTTGATATTCTCTATCATCTTTGGAAAGGCAATACTATGGAAAAGTTTGGCCTACTGAACTTGCAATCATAATACAATTAGCTCCCTAATGTGATATATAAGGCAGTCTAGTACATTTTTAAGCATTTTTAAAGTAAAAAGTACCCCAGAATAGAACACTACAGACTTGTCACAAAAGGGAGTTTGAATTCAGAGATTTTTTTCTTCAAAAAAAGACATCAAAAAGAATGAAATCTTGCCATTTGCAATGATGTGAATGGAACTAAAGGGTATCATGTTAAGCAAAATAAATCAGTCAGAGAAAGACAAATACCATATGATTTCACTCACATGTGGAATTCAAGAAACAAAACAGTTGAACATAAGGAAAGGGAAGGAAAAATAAAATAAGATGAAAATAGAGAGAGAGGCAAACCATAAGAGATGCTGAACTCTAGGAAACAAACTGAGGATTGCTGGAGGGGAGGTGGGTGTAGGGATGGGGTAACTGGGTGATGTTAACTATAATGAATTTAAATAAAGAATTTCAAAATAAAAAATAATAATAATAAAATAATTTTTTTTTAAAAAAAAGGATAAAATTCCTAGGTTTGGTTCCTAAAAATGCATATCCCCAAGGGTCCAGCTAATCATGTAGAGATATTCTATGTAGTATGAGGGAGATAAAGTCAGTTTTTGCCCACATTTAAAAGACTAGGAAATTTAGACTAGGAAATTTAATTGAAGCAACTCTTTTTCACAGACTCTAACCTCACCATCTTTATTATTTAGATATTTAAATCAGGGATGAGGAAAAAAAAAATCTTTCACCTTCACTAGAACAGGATTTCAGTCAGCTCTTAGGAACCTTCCCAAGTGAGGCTACCACTTCAAATTCTAGTGGATTTTAAATAATCTAGAACAGTTTTTATTTCAGTAAGAAGCAAAATAATGGAAGCAGTGGACCAAACAGGAAAATTAGGTTAAGCTAAGGGATAATTTCCCTGAATAGCATTCATCAGTAAGCAAGAAAGTTCTAGGCCTCCAGAAATCAAGGAGGTTCTCAGAATATGCCACAGTATATTAAAACTGGCTGTGATACTTCAGCCTTTGATAAAGTAGGACTGGGATCTGGACCCTAAACTGGGGGCTCCCCACAAAAATCAGCTTTCAAACACCCCCAGAACTGACCTCTGGTCAGAAGGTCTGTCAAGCAGACAGTATCTCTGGGACATAGAACAGATATCATCACTAGTCAAATTGTGGAAAAATTATACCCTAATATTGTAAGGCAAACAACGTATAGTATGTGAATGTGTTAAGTGAAGGGAAATCATGCTTGTAAAGGCAAAACCTAGATCACATTTATTATAAATGCTCATCAAAAACAAAGCGGGGACTGCCCAGAAGTTCCACTTCCAGAATGAGGGCAAGAGTTCTGTGAAGCTGCTCTTACATGAAAATGTTAGGTAGGAACACACCCTGTGTGACCAAAGCTCCATTCCACAGTCCACAAGGGTATTGTCAAGAAGACAGAGCTCCCTCTTTCCCCAGTTCACAGTCACGTTATATGGTATTGTGGCACAATAAGAAAGATATTTGGTCTTTGTCCCTAATTCTTGGCACAGAGCTTCTAAATCCTTGGAACTTCCAGCATAAGAATGTCCTTTGTTATTCATAACAAGCTCTTGGATCCAATCAGAGTTCATGCTAATAAGGTGGTTTAGGGTGGGGTCACTGGATAGCCTCAGGATGAGACTGGTGATGAGGGATTTGGAACTTCCAGCCCTACCCTTCAACCTCTAGAAAGTGGGCATACAGGGTCCACTGGAGCTTAAATTCTATAAAAGCTCTTGAACAATGAGATTTGATTAGTTTCCATGTCAGTGAACACATCACTGGAGTGCCAGGAGTATGAAATACCCCCAAACTCTATGCAGACTCTTTGGGACCTTACCCTATATAACCTCTTCATCTGGCTGCTGCTTTCTATTCTTCATAAATAAACTGGTAATAGTAAGTAAAGTACTTCCCTTCGATCTGTGAGCCATTACAGCAAATTATTAAACCTGAGGAGAGAGCAACGGGAACCCCTAATTTGTAGCCATGTCAGATGGAAGTTAGGTAACCTGGGGACCCATTACTTATGATTGGCATCTGAATTGAGTGCAGATGGGACTGAGCCCTTAATCTGTGGTATCTACTAACTCTAGGTAGTTTGTGTCAGAGCTGAATTAAATTGTAGGACACCCAGTTGGGTGTCTGCAGAGAACTGGAGAAATTATCTCATGTGGAAAACTCACACAGTTGGAGTGAGAAGTGCTGTGAGTAGAAACAGAACATAATAGTAGGTATTGCACTGGAAGGGCAGACCACCAGGATTTTTCGTTTTCACAGCTCTGATCTGCGTAGGCTAAAGTCCTGGCAAGTGCCGTGGAGATCACTAGGGATTCCCTCCTCCACCAACCCCTCGCTGACAGGGTGGCCACTCTACCGCAAACACAGCAGCCTGAGAACACTGGGGCCCAAAATGCCACCTCCACAGATGTCTTTTAAGAATTAGAGCAAAAGCTGGGACGCCTGGGTGGCTCAGTCGTTAAGGGACTGCCTTCGGCTCAGGTCATGATCCCAGGGTCCTGGGATCGAGTCCCACATCGGGCTCCTTGCTCAGTGAGGAGCCTGCTTCTCCCTCTCCCTCTGCTCCCCCTGCTTGTGCTCTCTCTCTCTCTCTCTGACAAATAAATAAAAATCTTAAAAAAAAAAAAAAGAATTAGAGCAAAAGCCACGTGATCATATCAAAAGGTTCAGAAAAAGTGTATGATGAAATTCAGCACCTATTCACAATAAAGTCATTCAACTAACTAAGAATAGAGGGAACTTTCTCAACCTGATAAAACATATCTATGAACAACCCATAACTATTATGACACTTAATGGTTAAAGACTGAATGCTTTCTCCTTAAGATCAGAAACAAGAAAAGAATGTCTCCTCTCACCACTTCTAACATTGTATTAGGATGTCCTGGAAGGGCAATTATACAGGAAAATATCAATATACATAAATTATTTGTATTTCTATACACTTGAATGATCAACCCAAAAATAAAGTTAAAAAGACAATCATGTTATAACATCAAAAGAATACTTAACAACATACTTTTTTAAAGAAGTGTAAAACTTACACTCTGAAAACTACAAAACACGGTTGAAAAAATTAAAGAAGACCTAAATAAATGAGAAGTTGATCCATATGTACATATATCAGAAGACTTAATACCTTTAAGAAAGAAACAGTCCCCAAACTGATCTACAGATTCAATGAAACTGCTATCAAAATCCCCGCTGGCATCTTTGGAGAAATTGACAAGGTGATCTTAAATTTCATATGGATATTTGAGGGACCCAGAACAGCCAAAAACAGGTGTTGAAAAAGAACAAAGGTGGAGGAGTCACACCTAACTGATTTCAAAGCTGACTAGAAAGCTGTAGTAATCAAGACAGTGTGTAATCAAGACAGTGTGATACTGGCATCAGGATAGACATAGATCAATGGAATTAAATTGAGAGTCCAGAAATAAACCCATACATACATGGTCAATTGATTTTCAACAAGGCTTCCAAAATAATTTGATGAGGAAAGATTAGTCTTTTCAACGAACAGTTCTGGGACAACTGAATATCCACATAAAAAGTATGGAACCGGACTCATACTTCATACCATATATGAAAATTAACTCAAAATGGATCAAAGACCTAAATGTAAGAACTAAAAATAGCAAATTCCTAAAAGAAAGCACAGGCACAAGTCTTAGTAACCTTGGTTTGGCAATGATTTCATAGATACGACACCAAAAACACAAGCAACCAAAGAAGAAAAGCTGATAAACTGGACTTCACCAAAATTAAAAACATGTGCTTCAAAGATTACAATCAACACAGTGAAAAGACAACCCACTGAACAGGAGAAAATATTTATAGATCATATATCTGAGAAAGAACTATTTAAGATAAAGAACTCAGTAATAAAAAAAAAATAATGAATTGAGCAAGGGACATTTCTTCAAAGATACACAAATAGCCAATAATCACATGAAATGATGCTCAATATCATTAACCATCACAGAAATGCAAATCAAAACCACAATGAGATCCCCTTTCACACTCAGGAGGATAGCTAGAATCAAAAAGACAGATGATAACAACTGTTGGTGTGTGTGGAGGAATTAGAATTCCTATATAATGGTGGTAGGAGTGTACCATGGTGCAGCCACTTGGAAAACAATCTGGCCATTCTTCGAAAGGTTAGACATAGTTTCCATATAACCCAGGATTCTACTCTTAAGTACATATTTAAGAGAAATGAAAACACATGTTCATGAAAAACTTGAACTCAAATGTTCATATCAGCATTATTCATGAGATCCAAGAAATGGAAATAACCCAAAGGAACATCAACTGATAAATGGATGAATAAAATGTGGTAAATCCATACAATGGACTATTATTTAGCAAGGAAGTGAAGTACTGATACATGCTACAATACAGATGAACCTTGAAAACATTCTGCTAAATGAAAGAAGTCATTCATAAAGGACCACATATTGTATGATTCCATTTATAGGAAATGTCCAGAACTGGCAAATCTATAAAGATAGAAAGCAGATTACTTGTTGACTAGGGTTGTGGGCGGGGATGAGTGGAATGGACAGATTTAGGAGGTGATGGCTAAAGGGTCCATGTTTTCTTTTTGGGGTGATAAAATGTTCTAAAATTCATTGTGGTTATGGCTTCACTCTTCTGTGAATATACTAAAAACTATTGAATGGTACACTCTAAATAGGTGAATTGTATGGTATGTGAATTATATCTCAATTCAGCCGTTATTTGACAAAAAACAAAAAACAAAAGAGGGGACAGGAAAACAAAGGTAAAATTATACCTCCTTGCAGAGATGAAACGTGGCTTTATTACCTGTTACATAATTTATAGGCCCCTGTCTTATCTGAATGTCGCTAGGCAAATACAGGAAGTCCCCAACTTAAACTGAGCTGTGGACTTCCAATTACGATTGCAAAAATTTAATGAAGGCTGCTTCATTTCCCAATATCCACTTTAAAATACCCATGCAAATACAAAGAGATAAAAAGCTTCCTTAGGACAGGAAACCAGGAAACTTAGTCAACTCTTTGCCAGATAAAAGGAGCACACTCTACTAAAACTTTTCTCTCAGTAAAGCACTGAGGCAGAATATAGGGTCGACGGTGAGGGTGAGTGATACACCACCATCCCCATCTAACCACAGTATGAAAGAGACACAAGAAAGGGAATTGGACTGTTCTTTAGAAAGCTTGCTCTTTGTATAGAGTGAAGCCCATATTGCAGGCTAGAACTCAAGAGACTGTTAGCAATATTCGAAACAAGAGAAAATGGTAAGGAGTGTGTGTGTGTGCGTGTGTGTGTGTGTATTTGAGATTTAAATGTTAGGGATAAAGGAGAGAAGGGAATCAGTACTGATGTTCAAGTTCCTAGCTTAAGAAAGTGTGAAAGAGGAAAACTAGAAGCAAAGATTTAGGGGTTAAAAAGTTAACATCAGATTGGAATAAGCTGAAGTTGTTAGGACTAAGACACAGAAGTGTGAATGACTGGTTGGATATATAGATCTAAAGCTTGAGAGATATGGACGAGAGATACAGACTGAAGAATTAACAACATGGAGGACATTCAAGGCAAAGGAACAAATAAAACAGCCCACGGAATGTCTATAAAGTAAAGAGAGGAGAGTTTCAAAGAGATGAACAGAAGAGAAACCTAAAAATAAAGCTAAGAAGAAGAAATTGGAAAGGCACAAGGAAAATCTAAGAGTCTGGGTTGACAGAATCCCAAAGGAAGAAAATAAAAATACTACAAGAAGATGGATATGCTTAAAGTGTCAAAGACTTCCAAGAAGAAGGGGCCAGTACATTTGGCAATTTAAAAAATACACATCTATGTCAAAAACAACTGCAGCTCAGCCCACCAAACCAAAACAGGACTGAAAAGATGAACACCAAACTGTTAATGATGATTATGCCTACTAAGGAGAGAGGTACAAACAGGGAAATGAGGGTAGATACTCTATTCTCCACACTTCTATACTGTTAAAATCTTGAAAATGAGAGAAGATGTTCAGTGTATGATGTAATAAAAATTATTCTAGACAATTTAATCATTTTAGATACAAGTCAGTAGGAAAATGATTCTAAAACATTACTACTTAAGTCATTCATTTATTGATAGTAACTAGCCAGAATAAGGGGAGGTCTATGCTATTGCTGCCTGCTTCTGTGTGAAAACGACAACCTGAATCTACAGATCGTACCTCTTGTTCACCTCACCAAACTTAACCAGTTACTCAAGAAAAATAAATAAACCAAAAAGCCCTAGTAATTTTCATATTATTATTGGCATGATAAAAGGTAAAGGTTAGATATATAGTTTCTGGAAAAGATATATTTTCAACCAAGTCTTTTTGCTGCTTATTTGGCGCCTTAAACACGTACACCTCTTTATCTTTGTATATTAAAGAATTTGATATATTAAATCCTCAAGATTGTTTTTAAGAATTTTAAATTATTCTTCAATTTAAAGCACCTTGGGAATGGATGTGTGTTCATGTTTGTATGTGAGCACACACACTACAATTAATACAGCGTTCTGCACATAATGAGGACAGGACACATGCAATTAAATGAAAAACTAGATGCTGTGGAGTTCTTGCAAAGTGGTAGCACCTTGCATTTAAGTAATAAAACAGGAAAATAAAATATCTTGAAAAGAAAAATATCCAAGATTTTTTTTAGTATCACTATATTAAGAAAGTTCAATGGCCATTCCAAAATAACGCATTTAGGACCTAAATACCACTGATCTGGATTAGAAAAATACAACCATAAAGAAGGGCTGGAAGGATGTCCCTTCTAATGTGATCATGTCCATGGTTCTTCTCAGCTCCAACAGTTTCCTATCACATAAGAATGAAACCCTAATGTTATCAGATCTTCTGATACCTCAAAAGGAAAACAAATTCCATGCTGTAATTATGCAATTGAATAATTTTTTTTTTAAATGTTCATTACCAATTCTATTTTTTAAAACCAATGTGGTCCAAACAAAGTGAGTCCCTGGGGATCACCAGTTTCAATCACCCAGTTTAATCTGCTCCTGCCCAGTGATTTAAATGCAAATTTAGAAAATAACTGCACATTTCCCTTTTCTCAAAGATTTCCTACTTACTCCATCTCAATCTTTGGCCTGTGCTCAGTACCACTGCCAAGGGTTGATAATGAAGAAACAAATAATTTGTTTTGTCATAACAATAATCCCACTGGTTCTGGTAAAAGCAAAAGAATAACACAAAATAATCTCTGAAACAAAGCATTAATCAGGTTTGATAATGTGTTATGGACTAATTGTGTCCCCCTCAAGTTTTTATGTTGAAGTCTTAATCCTCAGTGTGACTGTATTTGGAGATAGTGCCTTTAGGGAGGTAAGCAATAAAAGTTAAATGAGGTTACTACCACAGAGGGGCCCTACTCCTAAAGGACTGGAGTCCTTATAAGAGGAAGAGACACTGTGTCTCCTGACACCCCCAATTCTTCCAGTAATATTCCCAACCCCCCAAAAGCCCCTCCCCCCACATGAAAGTGGCCATCTACAAGCCAGGAAGAGGCCTCACCAAAAACTGACCCTGGGACCTAGACCTTGGACATCTAGGCTCCAGAACTGTGAGAAAATAAGTATCTGTTGTTTAAGCCACCCAGTTTGTGGTATTTTATTATGGCGGCCCGAGCAGACTAATATATGTGACCTATGGCTTCAGTTTATTCCTATAAAGCCTTTATTTAGTCCATCACCATACAAAATTTAAAAATAGGTTATAGTTAAATGCTTATTGTGAATTGAATATGTAAGCAGAATATATTATTAATCCTACAAAACAAAATATCAACTTACGGAAATTTAATCAACCAATAGTCAATTATGAGAATCAGTGTTTGTTAGAGAAACACCCAACATCTTTCATTAAGTGTCTTAGAGAAACAGCTTGGAATATAGTATAGGAATAACTTTACCAATTCCAAATAATAATTAGCTGACAAAGCTATTAATCACAGTGCAAACACCATTCTATTAACCACTCCCAAGAGCATCTTAAAGATTACATAATCGGCTCATTTATTTAACTACATCAAGTATTGCTAAATAAACTAAAATAGAGAAAGCATTTCTAAATAAGGCAGTTTTTTACCTTCATAGTTGACAGCTTGCAATTAGGTGGGAATAAGTATCTAGTAAAACCAACAAAATGATCTTTTTAATCTGTAAGAATCCCCTAGTGAGATTTAATGTAATAATATACTAAAATCATTAAGGAATGACTCAAAGCTAAAACCTAGAGAAACAGAAAATTCGAATAAAAAGATTATAGCTGATAGAGTTAGCAATTATATTAAGGCCCATAATTTTGCTGCTTTTAACTACTACACTTCCTTTGCCAAAACTCAAAAAACAATTTTGAGAGGAAATGTTTATAGAAGAACCAAAAGTAAAGAAGAGAATGGCAATTCTTAAGAATGTGCCAGGCCACCAAAACAAAAATTAAACCAGAAGTACGAAATTCAAACCCAAAGCAACCTCAAGATATAATTCTTTTAGTAATATTCTCCACTTTTCTACATAGTTACGAATACAATTCAAGAAGAAAGAAAAAATATCTCCATAATAAGAGTACATATTTAAAAATACAAAATACTTTTTTTTCAATTAAACTGAATGTGTTCCATGCACACAATCTAAAGTATCTTTCCAACAAATGAATCAAGATACCTGAGTTTTATATCTCATTTTGAGGTCTACACTGGAAGAATAAAATACCAGATGATTATTCACATCCTTCAACAAGAATTAAATACACTGGGTCTAATACTTCTCACACAATGACTGTTGTAAAAAGTCTGTACCACTAAAAAGACAATATGCATAAAAGTAAGATTTATATTCAAATGTAGATTACACAACCAATGAAAAGAAACACTGACACAGAATTCAGAGACCCAGGTTCTAAACCCTTCTCAGTAACTAATTAGCTTTAGGTCCTCAGGTAAATCTCACAATTCCCAGAGCCTTCTCGAAGTTAAACTACATGATCTCCAAAGCTACTTCAGTTACAATATTCCAAAAATGGCAAGGAAAGGCAACACCTAGAACACGTTATACCATTAAAAGTATGAGTCCTCGGGATGATACCAAATGAAGTAATAAAGGAAAATCCCCAACTAATTTAGAAGTGTATTTCTTATCTATGTAATCTTTAAAGTTTACAGTTCTGATCAAATGAAACAATAATTGAGAGTTAATAAATTTACTGAAATCTAAACTGTTTGCTATTTATTCTTTGGTGATATAAACTGAGGAAGTAACTTGAGTAGACAAATGTAGTATATTCCTAATAAACTCTTTTTAAAAAAAATTTTATTGAGCATTTAGGTAGGTATTATGGTAAGTGCTCAAGATGTAATGAGGAACAAGTTAAGACACAGGTCTTCCCTCATGAAGTTTGCAGACTAAAAAAAAGAGGAGGAGAATAAATGGCATAAAGGTGAAGAAGGAAGAGATCTTTATAGCCAAAGAAGCATATAAATATACCTTTTTGTATCTTGAGGAATTAATAGGTACTGGACTTCCCAAATTAAATGTGTTCTTCTGTAAACAACAGAGCACTCAGGATCCTGCCTTGTGCTAAAGAGCAGTTCGACACCAGCTTTTCTTTTATTTGTATCATAAAATGATACCTTAAGATCTGGGATCAACAGTGATACTCTCTAGTGTTGTCATTCCATCCTGAGAGTGCCTGCCTGCTCTAGATTTGAAATTTGTTTTCAATCTAAACAAACGGAATTTGTTTCAAATCCGCGTTTTCTGGGAACGTCTTTGCTACTTCTCGTTTCTTTTCATGATTTGAACCTAAACTCTGATCTCTGCCTCTGACCCAGCTTCTCTTTGGGGCTTTCTGTCCAAATAGGACTTTCTAGATATCAGTCCCAGGCTGATAACTCTTCCAATACTTCTTCTAGCTAGCGTAACTAGGACTCTGTATGCCCATCTATTCAGAAACCAAACTTTGAGAGAGTATCTTCTAGTTTGTCTTGAAAATCCTAGACATCTCCTTCTCTATCACTCCATCTGACATAACATTAAACATCTCTTGTGTATTGTCACCAAAACATTACTTCAGTCTGTCCCTTCCTCTGAATCTCTACAATTTCCTTAGTTTATGGATTTTCACCCCAGAGACACTGGTCTCATCCAAAGACCTCTTAACTGGTCTCCCTGCCTTTGGTCTTCCCAGCTCTAATCCACCTTTCACATCGCTATCAGAGTAATGCTTCTGAAATATGAATATGAGTAAATCAGTATCCTGTTCAAATCTCCTTTGTGGTTCCCCCCAAATGTGGAACTGAACTTAACCTTTTAAATGGCACACAATGCTCTTCTTGCTGGACCTACTCTCTACCTCTTTCTAGAGCCTCATCCCTGCCACTCTCTGTCTCACACTTTCATACTGTAGTACTGCCAAATCACTTGGGGTTTCTTTGTATTTATCATGCCGTTTCTCTTCCGTACCATGCCTACAACTGTTTCCTCTGCACACATGGTCTTTCCTCTTCATCTGGCCAGCTTTAATATTCATCTGAGATATCAGACTCCATGACAGCTTCTGCACACCTGTATCACAGCTCTTCTTTTTTTTTTTTTTAAAGATTTTATTTATTTATTTGAGAGAGAGAGTACAAGCTGGGGAGAGAGACAGAGGCAGAGGGAGAAGCAGACTCCCCACTGAGCAGGGAGCCCGATGCGGGGCTCGATCCCAGGACCCTGGGATCATGACCCGAGCTGAAGGCAGACGCTTAACGACTGAGCCACCCAGGCGCCCCTGTATCACAGCTCTTATAGATAATATTGAAATTATATACGTGTCGGCTTTTCTAGAGAAAAAATATTCCTCAAGAGGAAGGATCACGCCAAATTCATTATTATGCCCACAGCATGTAATATAGTGTCTAGGACATAGTAGCTACTCAGTAAATTCTGTTAAACTGAATAAATTTGGCCTCTAAATGCCTTGTTGGGATTTATGACAAAAACAAATCCCTGATCTATGGGAACTGCTTGCCTAGTATTCCTTAATGACTATCTCAATCCTCTTCCTCCCTGTAATGTATTGTTCTTACCATTCTTTGCTTATCTTATCTGTGAGCCTGGCCCAACTCTTAGCTGGACTTCATATTTATATTATGCGACCAATGCCAACAAAGCAACAGTGACACTATCCTCACCCAATCCTCTAGTTCTTCCAGGATTAACACTAACAGAAGAAATTCATTTGGCAGATTTATGAAAACAATTACCAAATGCCCTGAGAGGTCCTTCTAATACTGCAAAATGTCAGCATGGACTAGCTGAATAGCAATTCTACTTTCCATATAGTTTTTGTTCTCTGATTTCAGATCTTATCTTCAATACTTATAGAGCTGTCCAGTCATAGTTCATGGGAATTACAGTATTGTAGCCCATCAATAACCTAAACCATCTTTCTAGCAAATAGATTAAATTCCTCCTTAGTCAGTTGGTCAGTGTGGTATTGCTTATCATGACCCTTTTACACTATAGAGGAACACTTGTCTCATGCAGTATTAAAACTCGTCTGATCAGAAGTTCAATCCCATTAAATGATAAGGGAAAACTGCTCACTAGCTCCCAAATTAAAGAGCTATGATTAAGAGTCATCTCTGGCTCTCATAATTCAACTGAACAACAGCAGTGAAAGCTTTCTGCTCAGAAATGATAAAGATTTTAACTTAAAAGAAAATTCCAAGTACATTGCTCTTGTTGTCACAATTGAGGAGTCGGGAAAAAGAAAAAAGAGAAATGCTTTATTAATGAACAACAAAAGTTTCTAGCCCAAAATTTCTGAGACAGCAAAACATGTATTTCTAAATTTCCTATGCAGGTGGCATAAATACAAGTTTGCATTTGGTTTTATCGAAATGGTTAGGAATGAACAGCATCACTGTACTTAACATAGGAGGAAAATTTTACAAGGTTGTGCAAATTTCAATAGTCCATCATAATGCTATTAGTTTCTTATTAAGATTTTTTTTAAGAGGTTTCTTTAATGCACAGCTGGCCTTCAAAGGTGAACCCTGTCTTTCCCCACCACCTCCCACTTGTACCTTACTCATCAAGCTCAGGGCATTATCTGTGTTCACTCAGATATTCTTAATTTCTTGCCATTATTATACCTATAATTAGCCAACTGGAGAACTTCTGCATATTTTTTGTATGATCAAGTTTCAATACTACATTTTTGCAGAAACCTTCTGTAACACGCTGGTAGCATCATACCCTTTTATCTCCTAGCACAGATGTCATAGTCAGTTCTTCCTCTTGTGTTTCCTTGTCAATGTTTATATATTTTTATAACAATATAACACACCTTAAGGATTTTAAAAATTTGTATACATTTCCGTTTTCCTTATTAATTTCCATGGCTTGCTAACACTTATAACCCTCATGTCTATACACAAAAGTATGCAGTCAATAAATCTTGGCTGAATGAAAACTTTAGACAGTAATACACACAATGGTAAGAATATTAATTGTGAGTCTAACATGCAATCCATTTTCCCATTCTTTATACGGCACTGGAAAAGTCACATACCTTTGCTAAAACCTCACTTTTCTCATATTTTTAAATTATGATATGGGACAAACTTAAGAGTTCTTTCTTACAATAAAATCCTAAGTTGGACCACAGTTGTTCAGGTTTATAGTACAGTTGGTTTTCTTATAGAATTTAAATGGGATGGAAGATTTTTCACTTTAGCATCTCAAAGCTGAAAAAACTAGTTTAAGAAGGAATACAAATGCTTAAGTGTCAATACTTGGATAAACAGACACCTACATCTTATATGGTCATAATTTTCTATATATTTTAATTAAGGAATTTCCAAGTTCATCTGATATATGAGAATAGCTGGTAATCATCCCATAGTGCAGAGGAATCTTCCTGCTAAAGTTAGCAAATTGTTCGATTTTACTTAGATTTGCTTACCTGCCCTTTAAATTTAAATCACTAAAGAACCACAAAGCAAGAAAGTTATCCTCAGAACATAAAGTTTACCCTTCCCATTTTGCAGGTGAAGAAACAAGATATCCAGAGAAATGAAGGGATTTGTTTGAGCCACACAGAGATTTGGCAGGCTTTGAGCTTACCTCCAGGAACTAAAATATATTAAGTATCTATGTGTAAATAAAGGTTGGTTATATCTGCCTGGACCTTTATACATTTCCCGAGATAGTGCCTATCCCAAGGAAAAGGCAGAAGAATTTGTCTGACAATCTAGTTTTGATATTTCAACAGTTTTACCTTCCTTTATTCTCTCATTCCGTGAACTATAGTCCTATATAGTTAAGCTAATTTTTAAATGTTAAACTAAAGGAACATGGAGGTTTCTTAAATGCATGACAATGATATCTTCCCCAAAACAGCTTTGTATGTTCTGTTCTATAACAAAATGTATGGCTGGCCCAAATAGGATACCTTGAAAGTCATAAATATTATGGTAATTTTAGGACTTAAAGATAAATTACCTTGCTTTCTGCTAACCAGCGATGTGGGTCATAGTTAATATCAGGACTAGATGAAAAAACCTACAAAAGGAAATAGTCTATTAGAAGTAGAATTTTTTCTGAAATGAACTTACATAAGTGAAATTCTTCACCATAATATCCAAAAGTTTAGTCCCTAAATTTAAAGGTTTAAAAAGAAAAAAGTTCATATCAAGTACCCAACCAATTCCAAACCACCATTTATCTGGTATGTCTACTTAAGTACACATGTATGTATGTATATATGTATGCACTGACAGTAAATATTTAGCACAAATACAGAGACATGAATCAACTCTCAAGTGTTATCATTGTTAGAAATCTCTGAAGGCTGATTCCAAGGATTTCTGGCAAGCAGCCTCAATTAAACCAGTGTACTTCATTTTTGTTTGTTTCTTTGCCTCAGTCTTGTTCCACATAATATATTTCACAGTGGGTTAGATGTAATTACACGAAACTTAATTCTTTGTCTCATTTATCCTTCTTTAATTTCATACTATGAGGGCCATTTTGTCTCATTAATGGTTGTGTAGAACTGACAGAAACTAATCAACATGACTTTGTGCAAACATTGCTTTATATTTCATGATGGTAACAAAATCCTACAATAAATAGGTTGTCTATACCAGCTGCCTTGATTTCCTTCACACCAACTCATTTATAAAATCCTTTGCCATCTGGTTCTGCCTTATTACTAATAAAACGGTGCTCAAAGGTTGTCACTGACTTTATGATTGTAAACACAAAATTTTTTCTCAGTTCCTACTTTCTGTGAAACAGGTACACCTGTGATATTTTTAAAGGCCTCCTCTCTAGAAACTTTCTGCTTAAAAATACCCTATCCCTTTCCAAGAGATGTCTATTTCTATTCTCAAATACTTCCATACTTCCTGATGTGCGTGCACATCACTCCCCCAAGGAATATCACTAGGTAATTCATTTAGACACATGATGAATACATAATGATGCCAACCATATGCCATAAACAAGAGTGCTATATTCTTATATCCAACTCTTTTCTCCTCCACTTTTCTCACCATCCAAATCTCATCAACTCTCATGCCTCTCTGACTTCAGTGAAATCCTGCCTCTAGTTCATAGTGTTTTCTTCCTCTTTGAACTCTGCTTTTTGTAAGCATCTATTTGTCAATGATTGTCACTGATTATATGTTTTTATTGTTCTTTTCCATTCATCGGTGTCATAGTTTTCAATTAAAACTTCAGTGACCTAAGATCAAGTGTTCAAGATTAAAGTCTAAAATAATTTGATAGGCATATAAGTAATGTTCATATTTTGTGATTTTTTTTCTTTTACAAATTTATATATAGTTTAGTGTTTAAGAGAACAGCCTTGTCCACTTACAAGTGGTGTGACTTAATTTCTCTAAGCTGCAGATTATCATCTATAAAGTAGGCAAACTGCCTCATAAGGCCAAAGTATAAATTAAATAAAATGAGGGTTAGCACAGTGTCTGGCACATAGAACACTATTATTACTACTAACTGCATATAAAGATGTCATCATCAGGAAATAGACTTCAAGGTCTCTTGTGACAAGAGCACTGTAACAACAATTTGTCATAAAAAGTTAAAAGAAACAGGGGGGCCTGGGTGGCTCAGTCAGTTAGGCATCTGCCTTTGGCTCAGGTCATGATCCCAGAGTCCTGGGATAGAGCCCCATGTCTGCTCCCTGCTCTGCAGGGAGTCTGCTTCTCCCTCTGCCTCCCCTACCACTTGTTCTCATCCTCTCTCTCTCTCTAAAATATTTTTTTTAAAAAGTTAAAAGACACATATACATATACAAATATATATATGACCAAAAAAAAGGACACTACATAATAATGTTAGCTAGCATTAGTTGAGTATTCACTAAGTGCAAGATATTTCACTCCATAATATGCGCCTTGTATTATCTTATTCTACTTTATCCTCAAAATAAGCCAACTTATAAATGGGACATGCATTCTTAGAGAGAAGAGAAATTACATAACTTGTCCAAGGTCATACATTAGCAATTTGGAGAGATGCAATTTGAGCCTACATCTGTCTTGATCCAAAGCCTATCCTCTTTATGCTCTACAAATGAGTGAATACTCAGACCAAGTGTTATGAGAAAAGTTCTTCAATTATCAAAGATTGGTCTGTGAAAATGATGTAACTTTAATTCAGACACTTTCCTAATTGTTTTATAATAGTTGTGGCTTATTTAGTGTATGTCCTTAAGTTTTCAAACACTACATGCATTTACTAAAGTGGAATAAGTAATAAATATGGTAGCTGGAGAAAGAAAAAGGTAATTAGAAATAATATCAATACTCCCAAGGACTTTTCTCAGGCTCACTCCTTACATATCTATTATCCAATTCATATCATAGCTGTCACTCTCTACATAAAATGGCTAAAAACTTTCATCAGCAATATATCAAAATCAACAAATGACAAAGAATAATTGTAATTATTCCATTTTTTAAAACATTTTGTAAGGACCACCACTCTCTGAACTATAAAGCATAGAATCAATTTTGTTTTAATAACACCTTGGGTGGTTTATTTGAGGTGAGAGCAAATGTTATATTCTTCGATATTCATTTTTTTCCCCAAGTTTATAGGAAGGTTAACTGTTATAACAGAAGTTACTAATAGAAAGAGACCCACAATGAAAAAAGTGTACTCTAAACAAAACAACAACAACAAAAAACTTAATAGAATTTCCATTCTTTTAGATTTACTTTCCACCCATCACTTGGATTAAATGTCTTTCTCTAAGGGAAGAGGTGTAAAGACCCATTACCAAAGTCACTGCATTCCTGAAAGCCTATTATAAAATAGGGTGCTTTTTGTAGTATGTTGGAAGGATAATTTGTGCCTCAAAAAGAAATAAAATATTTAAGCAATCTGCTATCTACCCACTATATTTTAGCCTGTAACTGCCCATCACAAGGTTTATATATCTTATAGCATGATCCAAATGATACCATTTCTATGTCTCTATCTGATTGAAAATAAGCCATCCTGACGCAAATACTTAAATATAGAATAAAGATTTCGTTGTTAATATGTGCTTCTTTTAGATGAAATTAGGATCTGAAGGCCACACATCCTTAAATATAGGTAAACATGACAAGTCTTAAATAAAAAAGTAAATAAATAAATAAAATTAATAAAATAAATAAATTAAATAAAAAAGGTAAACATGACAAGTCTTAAATAAAAAAAGCAGCAGCAGACAGGAAAAAGAATAGGCCCTATAACAAAACTGAAAGAGTTTTTCCTCTAAAGCCAATTACTTCTCATATTTGGTTCATAGTCCTCTCAAAATGACATCTGAGCCTTTTTAAAAATGTAGATAGGAATACATATTGTAGAAATTCCATCAACTTCACCAAATTCTATTCATTGAGATATTTCTGTTAAAGGTGAATCCTAAGATACCTTGCACTGCAAGAGTAGAAATATAGTTCTATTTTCTTTAAAACACCACATAAGAAAAAAAAAAAAAAAAAAGGAAAAGAATAAGAAGGAAGAGCAGGAAAACAGAGGAGAAAGCAGCATGAAAAACAAAAAGAGAAGATCATTTTATATAAGGAAAAAGATAAATGACAAAATAAAAAGAAGAAACACCTGGAAAGTATTAAAAACTAAGAAGCCCTTAGGCATAACACTAAAATTTGAGTCCTGCCATCTCACCACATGAAATCAATACAGGGTAAATGATGGCTAAGTGTTACGGTCCCACTGTGTCGAAGCAATGCAATGCGTCATAGCAGTACTACAACCTAGACTGAAGGAGGTGCTCGCCTTCAAGGAATTAAAAACATTCATGATCAATTCTGTTTTTATTTCTCATTTCATTAGAGCTATAAATTGGATAGCAATATTCTGTTTTAAAGATAGAAAAACTCACTTGAGTGTGATTTGTCTTAACAGGGAAGGCAAACAGCATAGGGGACATGTGATTAAGCTCCGGAGTTACATTACCAAGGTCTAAAGTCCTGGTTCTAGCATTTAACTAGCTACATGGCCAGGGGCAAGTTACTTAACCTCCCCAAGCCTTGCTCTCTCTTGTCTAAAATGAATTTAATCAAAGTACCTAAAGGACAGGGTAGTTTTAGGGGTTAAGGGAGAAAATCCTACACCGTAGCTACCACAGTACCTGTAATATAACTAGTACTCAATAGATAATCGCCATTAATACACTAACAACAACAAAAATGGCCTGTGATAATAAAAACCCAGGCCTCTGGACTCCAAGGATACTTTTTCTGTCAGAACTGCTGCCTCTCTCATAAGACATTTTCTTTTACAGAGTGAGATAGAGGCAATTCAATGAATTAACGGTACACTTTCTCTCCCAGGACCGTGCAATAGATATAGTATCGCGTTCTTAACAGTGCAAGATGTTATTTTGTTTCATAAAACTTGCCAGAATAAAAATGTGACTACCATGTAACTATGCATTAAAATCTTATTATAATTATATATTAGGAAACTAACTGATGAAAGGCACAATGAGAACTCATAATTACTTTCAATTTCTCCATCGAGTCCCTGGAGAAGGTTTTACAAGCTGCATCAATTTCCTTTCCTATGACACCAAGAATGGATTCCTGTTCAGTCTCCAGGCAAAGAAGTTGATCCTTGAGCTGCAATCTGGCCTCTTCCATCCTCCTTAAGTGCTCTTCCTCATTGCTTATATGCTTTTCCTAAAACATCGATAAAAAGAACAGAAGTTAATTATTAAGTAAAGGCAAGAAACACTTGTAATATCTGTACAACCAACTCAAAGGAGTGTAGTAGAAAACAGATCTGACCCTGTCAGTCTCCTTACTTCATTAAAATAAACGTTTTGCCTACTCATCAACTGAGGTCAAGTTACAGAGAATTCAGAAAAAGGGCACTGAAGGAACTGAGTGAGTGGATACTTGGCAAAGAAAATTAAAGTAATTCTGTAACCAAACGAAAATGAAGTTAAAAAAATCCTTTACATTTTAATAACATAATGCCATTAATGGACTGGAGGGTAAAAGCTGATGCCACAAACAGACTTTGAGCTTTCAATAAATATTAGTGAAATACTAGAAAAAGTAAAATATAAAATAAGATTGTTAGTTTCTTCATTTCAGAAAAAAATACCTATTACTACCTTATCTCATCAAAACATAGTTTTTAAAAAGTCTAAGTTTTCAAATGCAGTCCTACTGCATAAATGCTTTTGAGTCATGTAAATTTGATAAAAGCAAGATGGAGGTACGTCTCAAGTAAGCAAATATATTTAATGAAAAGAGGTTTCTAAGAATCCTTAAGAGATTACAAAGACTTGGGGCCCCCCTCTAGGCAAAGTCAGTCTCAATCATGATTGCACAATTTCATTACTAGAGAAATTCTAGTGGTGTAGCACAGACCTGAAAGAAAGAAACAGAATCACTAGAATTATAAGTATAAACAATGGCCCCAAAAGTCATGGTGGCTGGCTAGCTATGCTTTCACTCATTACACAGTAACCTGATCATTCTTTACCTACTCTTAAAATTAAAATAATAAAGAGATCCATCCACTCAATGAAAGTTAATCATGAAAGGAAAGATAGCATTTTAGCAGAATCACAAGATATTTCCTTTCAACTCAAATTACTTTAAAAAATGAACGAAACACCCTCTGCCCAAAAGAGAGTCCTTTCACAAACTGTCTTCTATCCTTCCCTCCAGCTTCACACCTCCTTCCCACTCTGTCATATGTCAACTACTTGCAGCTTCTCAAATATGCCTTCATATGTCTCTCCAACCACATCTGATGTGTACAACACTGCCTGAAGCTGCACTATTTGAAAATGGGGCTGGTAGCTAAGAGACAGCATTTATCTTGATGACTACATCCTTCCGGTCTGTATCTCAGCTTGGTAAACTTAGGACCTGGATCTTCTCCCCTTTGGTACCCTGAGTGGAGTCCTCTTTCAGCAAAAGAGTAACATTAAGCTCACAAGAGACTAATGTACAAACTAGAATGCCACTCAATTAACTACATCAGTTTACAATGAGAACCATAACTGCCATATGGATCAGAATGTTCGTGTCAGCATAACCAGTACATTTTCTCCCTGCAGACCAATGTGGATGGGAAGGCAAATTATAATCAGAATGTTGCTTAATGAATAGGAAACTGGAGCGAGGGGAGTTTGTTTTATGAAACAATGTGTAAATGGCATTACGCTAATGGCAGCCTGGCGTGTCCGTTGACACATCAGGGATTAACAAACCACAACAAGTGTTCTATTCTCCTGGGCAGTGTGTGGCTGGAGACTGAAGTACATTTCCCTTTCTGCTTTGTTCACATTGTTTCTGTCCAAACTCTCCCTCCTGACTGATAAGGCATCTCTTTAGAGATACTGATATTTTCACAGAGTCTTGCTCTCCTCTAGGAGTCTTTCTGAAAAATTAACATCCTGGCTCTGAACATTTGATGATTTTAAAGCTTACTTACTAGAAAGCAACCTCCTTGTCAAGTCCCTAGGTGAGGATACTCGCCCCTGCACTGTTGGCTATGTACCTACCACCTATACTTCCTATCCTTCAAAATTTATCCTTCAAGACTTGGTCTCCTTCCTTTAATGATTTCCCAAAGCAGAATGTTCCCAGAGCATATTATGTATATCACAGTTTTAAAAATATATATATATCAAGCTGTAATATAATTGTTTTTCACCAGCCTCCCTCAATAAACTGCCAATTTCGGGAGCCTGCAAAACATGCTTATAATCATCTTTAAACTCCCCAAATTTGTTGAATAAGTGATTTAAAATTTTTCAGACTCAAATTCAACACTGGAAAGATCATTTCATCAATGACCATGCAGATCTATATACACTCAGAAGCTACTGAGGTGTGTTTTCATGTTCCTTCTATGCACACATAGACCTCCAGACTGCTGCTGTATTCTCACTGTTGTGAGATTAATAAAGAAAATACTCTATCGGGGTTACTGAAGTATTTTGAGGACAACTGGTGATATTCTAAACCCAGGCAATTCACAATGATGTTCTAACTGTTCTTTCTTTTCCCATTTCCCTTAGAGCCAGCTTTCTTCTATCCACTATCAGTTTTCTGTGCTATCACTTGACTCATCAATAAGAAGACACAACTATTTCTATATTTTGATATTCCTAAAAATATTGATATTGTCAGGAAAGGCTCTATAAATTCAATCTCTAGCAAAGACTGAAAACTTCATTATCCACTTCACTTATCTTTTGTGAGACAGTCCACAGGCCATGTCTAACTGACCTCCCTTTGAAGTAAAACTCACAGAACTATGAACGCACATGGACTTTTGGGATCAGTAGGTCTAACTACCTATTATTCTTTCAAGAATCCTTTCTTTGACATTTCCAACAAATGGTCATCCAACCCCCTACATGACCAGCTCTAGTTTCAATGAATAAAACAGTTGACAAAACTATAACATCTTTTCATTTGTCCATGTGCTATACTCAAGAATGAAAGTGAATAGAGGGAGAAGCAAGATGGCGGAGGAGTACGAGATCTAAATTTCCTCTGGTCCCAGGAATTCAGCTAAATAGGTATCAAACCATTCTGAACACCTACAAACTCAACAGGAGATCAAAGAAAAGAATAGCAGCAACTCTCTGAACAGAAAAGCGACCACTTTCTGGAAGGTAGGATGTGCAGAGAATTGAATCTGAGGTGATATTCAAGAAGATAGATGGCGGGGGAGGGAGCCTCTGTGAGCCGCTACTGGCAAGTGATAGAGCAGCAGAGCACAAAATGAGAACTTTTAGAAGTCTGCTCCACTGAGGGACGTCGCTCCAGTGGCTAAGCAGGGGGTGGAACCCTCGCTGGGACAGTGTGGTCTCAGGCCCCTCAGGGTCACAGAAAGACTGGGGGTGCCTGAGTGCCGCAGAGCTCCCAGGTATCGGAGCGGGGAAGCCAGCTGCAGAGATGGAGCCGAGGCGCGGGCTCGCAACTCGGGGTTGCCATAAACTGTGATCCATGGCACAGCTGGGCCACTGCTCTTCCAGCAGGGACCCAACAAGCGGCAGATCCGGGGAGACTCCCCTTCCTCCCCCGGGAGGAGTGGCGCGGGAGCTCACTGCAGGGATCTGCTGGGTTTGGAGACTCCAGACGGGGTTGGGTGCCAGAGATAGAAATGCTTGGTCACAGGCCGGGTGAGCACGGAGTGCGGCCAGAGATCAGGGAGACAGGAGTGACTGACTGCTTTTCTCTGGGGGCTCACTGAGGAGTGATGCCCCGAGGTCTCAGCTCCTCCGGGGCGGATATTGGGAGGCTGCCATTTTCACTCCCATCCTCCAAAGCTGTATGGAAAGCTTGCAGGGAACAAAAGCTCCCAAGAGCAAACCTGAGCAGATGACTTAGCCCGCCCCCCGCAAAGGCGGGGCAATTCCGCCTCCGGCAAAGACATTTGGGAACCACTGCAACAGGCCCCTCCCCAGGAGATCAGCAAGAACAGCCAGCCAAGACCAAGCTTTCCGATCAATGAGAACAGCGGGACTCCAGCGCTAGGGGAATACAGCACACAGAATTCAGGGCTTTTTTCCCATGATTCTTTAGTCTTTCAAAGTTAATTTCTTTAATTTTCTTTTTCTTCTGTTCCTATTCTTTTTTTAATTTTTCTTTTTCCCTTTTTCAACCAACATCTTATCAATCCCTTTTTTAAAAATCTTTTTTATTTTTCATTTTTAGAGTCATAGTCTATCCCTTCATTGTAGTTAAACTTATTTTTGGTTTTGATTTTGAGTCCATCAAAATCCTAGAGGATAACACAGGCAGCAACCTCTTTGACCGCAGCCGCAGCAACTTCTTCCTAGAAACATTGCCAAAGGCAGCAAGGGCAAAAATGAACTATTGGGACTTCATCAAGATAAAAAGCTTTTGCACAGCAAAAGAAACAGTCAACAAAACCAAAAGACAACCGACAGAATGGGAGAAGATATTTGCAAATGACATATCAGAGAAAGGGCTAGTATCCAAAATCTATAAAGAACTTATCAAACTCAACACCCAAAGAACAAATAATCCAATCAAGAAATGGGCAGAAGACATAAACAGACATTTTTCCAAAGAAGACATCCAAATGGCCAACAGACACATGAAAAAGTGCTCAACATCGCTCGGCATCAGGGAAATCCAAATCAAAACCTGAATGAGATACCACCTCACACCAGTCAGAATGGCTAAAATTAACAAGTCAGGAAATGACAGATGTTGGCAAGGATGTGGAGAAAAGGTAACCCTCCTACACTGTTGGTGGGAATGCAAGCTGGTGCAGCCACTCTGGAAAACAGTACGGAGGTTCCTCAAAAGTTGAAAATAGAGCTACCATATGACCCAGCAATTGCACTATTGGGTATTTACCCCAAAGATACAAATGTAGTGATCCAAAGGGGTACCTGCACCCCAGTGTTTATAGCAGCAATGTCCACAATAGCCAAACTATGGAAAGAGCCAAGATGTCCATCAACAGATGAATGGATAAAGAAGATGTGGTATATGTATACAATGGAATATTATGCAGCCATCAAAAAATGAAGTCTTGCCATTTGCAACGACGTGGTTGGAACTAGAGGGTACTATGCTAAGCGAAATAAGTCAATCAGAGAAAGACACGTATCATATGATCTCACTGATATGAGGAATTCGTAATCTCAGGAAACAAACTGAGGGTTGCTGGAGTGGTGGGGGGTGGGAGGGATGGGGTGGCTGGGTGATAGACACTGGGGAGGGTATGTGCTATGGTGAGCGCTGTGAATTGTGTCAGACTGATAAGTCACAGACCTGTACCTCTGAAATAAACAATACATGTTAAAAAAAAAAAAAAATAGTAGGAAGGGAAAAATGAAGGGGGGGGCAATCAGAGGGGGAGACGAACCATGAGAGACTATGGACTCTGAGAAACAAACTGAGGGTTCTAGAGGGGAGGGGGGTGGGAGGATGGGTTAGCCTGGTGATGGGTATTTAAGAGGGCATGTATTGAATGGAGCACTGGTGTGATACACAAACAATGAATCATGGAACACTACATCAAAAACTAATGATGTAATGTATGGTGATCAACAAAACATAATAAAATTTTTTTTAAAAAGTGAATAAATGAACCCCCTACCCTTACTTAATCACATTCCAGGTAAATCCATGTTCTTTTATTTAACTAGGTTTCAGACAGTGCACCATAGTTGTTCACCATCTGCGTGTGTTCCAAAACCTAAAATTTAGGAGTTAAGTAAGCTCTTCTATTCTGTACTTCTATACCACTCTGTATTGACTTATTCACTCATTCAACAATTTTTATAGAAGGCCTACTATGGTAAGACATTCTCCTGAGTATTAGGGACAGAGTGAATAATTAAGACTCCTGTCCTCATACAGCCAACAACTCTCTCCATGAAATGTCATCCCTTTTATTTTGCCTCATTCTTCTGGCTTGAGAATACCTACCTGAATACTAATTGCTCCCAATGAATTAGCGCTTTTTCTCCCAGTTTCATGTTTCAGAAATAGCTCTACAAATGGAACAAGCACAGCTAATTCTGAGGGAGAAATGGGAAACCGGCTGACACTAATCCAATCATCCTGTCTGATTTGAGGATATATGGATTAATAAGGGGAGATGATAATATTTAGGCACCATTATGACTATTCCCTGGTTTTCTAGTGAATTCAGAAGTCATTCTACAAGATTAACCAAAAGCCATCATATTTCTATAGAACTAGATAGCTCAAGGTATTTTAGAGACTAGAAATATGGAAGCAAAAGCGGCTTTGTGGCACAATGGATAGGGCACTGGACTTCTAGAAACATGGAAGACACAGTTAGTCCAACTTCAATGTTTCAGCATGAATGGACACGAATGTCTATGTCTTGGGAACATAAAAGGAGCTTCTCTGTGGGGGAGAGGATGGGGCTAACTAGACAGATACAGATGAAGCTGACTATAGCAGTCTATATGATTCAAAAAGGAAGATATCCTAGCCCATGACTAAGTTTGAGAAAGAATCTTAAGAGAACAAATTCAACCCTAAATTCCACAAATGAGGAAACCAAAGTTCAGACAGACTAAATAACTGGACTAAAGTTAAAGAGGCCATAACCATAACTTGAGTCCCCTGGCTCCTAAGTGCTCTCCATTAAAATGCCAGATAAGTTCTTAAAACTGGAATTTAGAAAGCCAATGTGAAAAACTCAGGGAAGTTATCAGCTGGTTATGTGGGGACTAATACAGCCTTAAAGTAGAAAGAATAACAAAAAATACTGCTGAGTGAACACAATTACAAATGAAATATGTGACATATTGGGAAATTCAGAACAGACCACAAATTAAAAAAAAAAAAAAGGAGAGAGAAAACATCAAGCATGCACAACAAGACTAAACTTCTAGGGGCTATCCATCTAAACTGGAGATGTACCCTACGTACACATAAAATCTGCTCTTGGCATTTTTAATCAAAAAGTATACTAATCACACAGTAAGCAAGGTACAGTTCCATTGTCAAGACAGCAAAGATTTTATGAAGCTTCCATGTCAGGACAGGAAAGGCTTACACTGTTGACATTTGTGTCTAAAGTAAATAAAAAAAAAATACTGCTCACAGTCTCATCAAACACACATATGTGCACATATACAATGTTGACTGGCTTCATCAATGGACCTGTAATTCAAAGGATGAGAAATGTTCCTCTAATTATATATTTATGTTGCACACTCTTTACAACTCAGAACATTCATTTTCCCAAAGGCTGTAAAGATTATAAGGCGACACAATCTTAACGGAAATAGAACTTCAATAAAACTAGAGCATGTCCAAAACGTTATCTCCTTGGCAAAAGTTTATGAGATTCCTTCAATGTCTTAAGAGTTCCAAAAGAGCCACTTTATTTCCAATACGGTTGGTTACAGGACATGAAAACAGTTCTTCACATATCTAAAAAGAAAGAGTTTAGCAAATAAAGCACACTCACATGACTAAATAAATCATTAATACAAAGCTACTGTTACTCCTTTATTGAAAACTAACTTGAATAAGTAAGTATGACAATATTTCAGCTCCAAGGCCATCTTTAATATATCAGCAGTGGGTGAGGGAGAGATAGGATGAGAGGCAGAGAGAGCTCAAATTATATTAAAGGTTGGAATTAAAACAAGTATAATATAATTCAAAGTTATTGGAAGCCTGGCATGTTGAAACTATAGACCAGCACATATCACAAAAAAATTTTGAGAGAGAATATTTCTGTAACTCAAGATAACTGCTACGCCTAAGCCTTAAATCCAGGACACTAGCATTACAAGGCAAATTATGAAACTCTCCTGAACAAAAATTGGATCTGTCTGGAAGCCATTTATCTAACTCTCTAAAGAAAGCTCACATTACTTATGCCAACAGAGTTGACTCAGCTACAAGGAAGTTAAGTTACAATGAAATGCCAACCAAGGCAGAAACTGCAGAACAACTAAAAGAGAAGGATCTACTGTGCTTATTACAGGGTATCTGAAAAGAGTTTCATCTAGAAAATTACCACACTGCAGTTCAAACTGTCTTGCAAAACAAGAAGCAAATAAGTAAACACATAAAACATTAAGTCTTGGCCACACCATAACTACTTTTTGCAAACTTATTTCTTAAAAATACAAGATTTTACATGACGGTGCACTTTTTTTTTTTTTTTTAATATTTTATTTATTTATTTGACAGAGAGAGATACAGCGAAAGAGGGAACACAAGCAGGGGGAGTGGGAGAGGGAGAAGCAGGCTTCCCACCGAGCAGGGAGCCCGATGTGGGGCTCGATCCCAGGACTCTGGGATCATGACCTGAGCCGAAGGCAGACGCTTAACGACTGAGCCACCCAGGCGCCCCGACGGTGCACTTTTTAAATTCAAAGTATGGTTATATGTTAAATGTTCAAATTGGTATTTAAAAGTAAACAAAACAAAACAAAAAAAACAAAGCAGCACTTCCAAAATCAACAGTTCAGATCAGTTTGAAAAAGTCTCCATGGATCCAACCTATGTATATCCTTTGCCCTCAGTGAACCCAACACTACTCAGGAATAAAGAGGACAAGGGAAGGTCATAAACTGAATTTTTTTACCCGTTATAAAAGTGCAATAACATGCATTTCCTTCCTCACCCACACAGATATTAAAACAACAGATAAACTTGAGTTCTTAAGAATAATAGGAATATCTGCCCCTTTTCTTGCCCCCAAGGCACTTTTATAGGAGCTTCCCCTAGGGTTCCTACCACTTTGTGTGTCTTTCATGTCTGTCTCCTTACCAGACTGTGAATTCCTAGGGGTAGAGATCTTATTCTTTATTTAAACATCCCAGGACCTAGTAGAGTGTCTCACATAGCAGTCAATAGATACATTTTTCTGAAACATACATATCCTTTTATGTTCCGTTCATTCTGTGAGCATTATTCTGTGTGTGTAGGCTCTACGGGCCAAACAGAATAGACCCCGACTACACAACAATGAAAAAAACAGAGTCTCTGAACTCAAATGACTTCTTATGTTTCTGTAAGTTGCTTTTGCAATAATCTAATCTGTAAACTCACTGAGGACAATCATCTTGGCAGCAACACGTTACTGTAAATGGCAAGGCCAGCTGATGTCACAAAAACGCGGGCACTGCCAGTAGTGAGAAGCAATCAGATGCAGAGCAAGACTTAAGGACAGAATCAGCAAGATCTGCTCATGAATTAAGTACGGATGCGTGTGCGAGTGAATGAGATGCTTCTTTTTATGTATTTAATAAGCAAAACGACACTGTAATTCCTACTAGAAGATTGGCTTCCTAAAATAAAAGTGTTACTATTTTGTAGGTTAGATATACTCTTTTTTCTCCTCTGTAAGTAGATGCTTTACACTATTTTCTTCAAAGGAGGGGAAGAAGTTACAATTAATAGTATGCAAAGAATAAGAACTGAGAGCGCTGTGAATTGTGTAAGACTGTTGAATCACAGACCTGTACCTCTGAAACAAATAATACAGTATATGTTAAAAAAAAAAAAAAAAAAAGAAGAAGAAGATAGTAGGAAGGGAAAAATGAAGGGGGGGAATCAGCGGGGGGAGACGAACCATGAGAGACTATGGACTCTGAGAAACAAACTGAGGGTTCTAGAGGGGAGGGGGATGGGAGGATGGGTTAGCCTGGTGATGGGTATTAAAGAGGGCACGTATTGAATGGAGCACTGGGTGTTATACGCAAACAACGAAACATGGAACACTACATCAAAAACTAATGATGTAATGTATGGTGATTAACATAATAAAAAAAAATAGAACTGAGAGCATCAGTAAAACAGTAGAGCTAATAGAAAAAAAGTAAGGTATAATTAGAACACTGGATATATGGGGCGCCTGGGTGGCTCAGCCGTTAACCTTCTGCCTTCGGCTCAGGTCATGATCTCAGGGTCCTGGGATCGAGCCCCAAATTGGGCTCCCTGCTCCATGGGAAGCCTGCTTCTCCCTCTCCCGCTCCCCCTGCTTGTGTTCCCTCTCTTGCTGTGTCTCTCTCTGTCAAATAAATAAATAATTTTAAAAAAAAAGAACACTGGATATATGATTCGATACACATTAAAATTGGGGTATGAAAGATTTTCCAATCCATAACCTAGTCTTAGGCAGGTGTAGGAAAGTTATCCATAGAACAGAAACAAAAAAAATGCAAATTCAGATTTAAACTTCTAACCCCACTTAAGGAAATTATTCTTGCCTCAGGCTTTTTAGTATCTTTTTCTAGGAGAATATTGAGCTATACAAAGATCACTGGCAGCATAATCAGAAAGGTGTCAGGATATGTACTGGATACACTCTAGAAATTAATATTCAAAGTTGGAAACAAAAATACTGCTAAACGGTATTTTATGCATTCATTAAGTTTTAGGACTATTTTGCAATTATTACGTATTTCTCTTAAGTCAAATGCTAGGAAACAGAAATAATGTTATTTAAAATCAGCCACTTTTGGGGCGCCTGGGTGGCTCAGTCGTTAAGCGTCTGCCTTCGGCTCAGGTCATGATCCCAGGGTCCTGGGATCGAGCCCCGCATCGGGCTCCCTGCTCAGCGGGAAGTCTGCTTCTCCCCCTCCCACTCCCCCTGCTTGTGTTCCCTCTCTCGCTGTGTCTCTCTCTGTCACATAAATAAATAAAATCTTTAAAAAAAAAAAAAAATCAGCCACTTTTGATGCATTTCTATTTCTGAAACAAAATACGGACAAAGAAACAAACAACTAGAGTTTCAAATTATGCATTTGGAACGAACATTGTTTAATTTTCAAAAGAAAACAATGTATCATTCATCACCAGAGAAATGTTTATAAGCTTACAGTGTCTTTAAAAACCATCAGGATTTCTTTTTTTTTTTCTTAAAAGATACTTAAGCATGCATTTATTCTTATGAAAGAATATGGGGAAAAAAAGTTTAAGAACAAATTTCCAAATAATATAACTTATGTGAACAATGAGAACCTCTTGGTTTTTTCCTAAAATTTACAGAATATTGCTCATTTGACATTAAATGACAAAATGGAACTTTAATTACAACTTTAAGTTGTAATTTTAAAAAACTCAGACAAAAAACCAAAACCTCACTTAAAACAAACCTGGACATTCATTTTATGTTCCCTTTTAGGGTCTACCGAAGCAAGGAAGCTAGGACTGCTTAACTCCCATCAAAGCACTGAAACAAATATAGAACGCTTCATGCAGCCTATTCCCCTTGGCTTTCCACATCACAACCAGCTGCATGTGCCATTATTTAGCCTAACTCCTACACTATGGGTATCACTCACAATCTCAAAATTAAATGAAATCAAACTAATAGTAGTACAGGATTTTAAAGAAAAGTGTCCAACAAGACTACTTTCCTCTCAAGCCCTTGTAGTTTTCAACCACTCAACGAATTAAGGATTAAATGGTAGTCCTCTCAAATCAAGTCGAAATCAGGGGTGAAAAAGATGCAAACTTTGACTTCACTCACTATATTCATTTAAAATCAACCTCTTTGATTGTAAATGGTTGGTAGGAAAGGTCACTGCCAATGGAATGGTGTTTGAAAATGGCTTCTCCATACTTATGTTCCATTTTGGAAAGTAGAGACCACATGTACTTCTATACAGCCTTTATTTCTTGCCACGTCTCTGCCACAGCTGTATGTATAGCTGCCCCCCCATCAATGCATAATCACTTCACCTTTGCATTCTAAAGATTTTTATTTATTTATTGAGAGAGATAATGAGAGACAGAGAGCATGAGAGAGGGGAGAGTCAGAGGGAGAAGCAGACTCCCTGCTGAGCAAAGGAGCCCAATGTGGGACTCGATCCCGGGACTCCAGCATCATGACCTGAGCCGAAGGCAGTCACTTAAACAACTGAGCTACCCAGGCACCCCACCTTTGCATTCTAAACCTGTTTCTTAAAATCTGGCATAGTGTTTCATACATGGTAAGGACTCTGATGTTTCAGCCAACTCTCTGTAAAAGTCAAAGACTACTCTGGACTTAATGACTATAAGGGATTCAGTTAAAAGCACTTTATAAATAATAAATACAAAACAAAATTTGTAATTTTACCTTTAATTTGACCATCTTATCTTCATTTTTTTTAAGATGACAGCAATTTCACAGGAAATTACTCATAACATCTTAGTCAGTGTTTATTTAGAGTATCTGGTTTAAATTTGCCTCCAAATTAATATATGGTAGCTACAGCTTTCTTCCCTTTATTCTAGTCACACAATTTAAAATAGATGAAGCACCAAAGAAATAGTAAGTCCTGCCTAAGGATGGCCTAAAGTATAAACACTAAACACTATAGTAAATGAAAGAAGTCAGCAGCTCATTTGCTTCTATTTCTTTCTTGCTGTTCTGAAAAAAAAAAAAAAATTAAAATCAGAGAATTCTGCCTGCTACAAAGAATTCTTAGTAAAAAAAATACAGAACTGTGATTTTGCAAAGTAGTGAATACTTTATAGACAGCTGACAATCATATATATTTTTCCACATGATGAAAAGTACCAATCCTAAACAGATGGTCAAATTAGAACCGAAACACAAAATTAAACAACACTGATTCATTTTTTCCTGTCACAGATATATTTTATGTGGTAATATCAGGTTTTAATTAGATTTTTCTAACAAAATCACTGATGACTTCTTTTCCAAAATTGGTGTCAAGCTAAAAAAATAAAAGAGAATATGGTAATCTGTTGAATATAATAACCCTAAATTTAAATTCAACACTATAAGTTCAATGAAAAGATATAAACGTGAGTCATTTTACTGGTAGTAAATAAAGGGAAAAAATAAAAGGAATTTGTGCTCATATCCTGTTTCCACCACAAGCTGTGCAATGTTGGGCGAGTCACTGTATTTTACTCTCAACCTCAGTTTCCACCATCTGTAAAAATGGGCATCATAATTACATTTGCAAATGAGAATTACCGTTTTTCAAAGATCCATATTTTGTATTAGAAAAATATCTCCCCTAAGTGTTTTTATCCAATATAATAGTAGCTTTAAAATATGTTGCTAGGTGTCACTTCACAAATAATTTGAATAAAGCACTTCATGGGAAAGAACAAAAATACATGTCTATGAATCCTGATCTACTCAACACTTAGGTTCCTATAAACCACTATAGCCTCGGATGTCACAAAATCTGTGGCCTTACAGTGTCTCCTAATTGTGTCATCACAGTTTCTCATCTCCTGAAAGAATAATAGAAAAAAAATCCGCTTGAGAGAATTCAGTATACTACATAAAGTAGCAATAATTATATGAGCTAGCTAAGAATCCCAGATAACCTATATAATCTATATACTGGTTCTTATAGATTCTGGTACAACAGAAAAAAAAAAAAAAATAGAATTGGTAAGCCTGATTCCTATTTCCATTTCTACCAATGGACAGCTGGTGCACTTGGGCAAGTCAATTAACTCTTTGAGCCAGACCTGCCTCATCTATAAAAGAAGGTGGTGGAGGATTAATATTGTTTAAGGTTCTTTTATACTTCAGAATTAAACTGATGCAAAGTGTTTTGGGAAACACCACCTTTGCACAATATTCCAGTGCGATCTTGTAAACACTGACACTGCTTTTTAAAAATAAAAGCTAGCACATAGATTTTCTTGTGGGGCAGAAAAACAAACTACTGAAGAATCTTCCAACATTGTCATGGCTAGCTATAGCCACAAGGTATGTGTACCCATGTGACAGCATCTCTCATAACGGGGGGAGTTCTACATATGGTTGTGATTATGGGTGGATTAAAGGAGAAAAGCAAAATGAGGAGAGTGGATCCCTCTGGCTTCCTCCAGGTTTGGGTATCTAGTAGCAAGAAGCCTGTTTGCATAATTCTCCTTAGAATTAAATCAGTAACAAATACAAATGAAAGCTCCAAATATGGAAAGTACTAGATCATACAGGAGAGAAATTACTTGATCTATAATTTTAAAATAGAAAAGACACAGTAATGTAATCAACAAGAGAATGCCACATTCACCAGATAAAATATTGGATGTCAAATAAACTTGACTTTAAAAAATGTTCAAGGACACAGGCAAATTCAGAACACAAAGCTGTGCATGGCGAATGATCCCAAATGGGATCTGTGTATCTGTGTGTGTAGAAAAGAACCCCAAAAAGAATTCCACCAGAACTCGAATGCAAGAGAGTTAGGTGGTAAGATCACAGGTGAGTTTTTAAACCTTCCCTATAAAGTACCCTGCATTATCCAAGTGAAAATCTGTTTTATAATTTTTAAAGTTCCCTCTTAAAGAACAAAATATTTTTCTAAACAATTTCAGAATTTATAAAAATGAATATAATCAATAAAATTACTCTTTCTCTAATATCTGAAAATTAATGTATTATGTCTACATTGGACATAGGAAAACAATCTCAGAACATTACTATCATTTTTCATGCCATTTTTCTCACTGCTTATAAAAATACCTGAACAAAATATTGTATATATTTTTTCATAAAACAGCCATACTTCCAAAACATAAGGTTCAAGAGAATAGACACAGTATAAACAGAATAATCTACAAAATAATATTCTCTTAAATTCAGACACCATATTTATGTCTAAAACATCATGTAAACATGTTCAAAATTAAAAACAATGTTTAATACTTACACTACAAAATTACGTGGAAAGCTCCCCAAAGATGGCCAGTATCATTAGTAAACTCATACCTACTTTAACAAAATTTTTTTAAGTTGGATCAGATACAGGTCTGTATAGAGAAGACATTTAAAATCTTCACTATGTAAACTTTGATGTTGACTTGCTGAGCAAAAATGGCTTAATTATATGCTAACTCTTTTGATGATTCAGATTCCAGTGAAACCAATAAAAATATATTTCTGATAAAACAAACAGCATTATGAGTTTCCAGGTAAATGCCAGAAGAATAAAAAGATTAATATTAATAAGATCCTTTTAGAACAAAAGAAGAAATCAAATATTTTCCTTTAAAATTTTAAGCAAAAGGAATAACAAATTTCAACGACACTACAAAGTTCTACCTAACGTTTCACGAGAGCTTTTTCCCCAGTAAGAAGTTCATAATAAAGTTTTAAATGCATATGTACAAATTCTGTGCGTTGCACAATACTTGTTCTCTATGTCATGTAAAATTGAAAAAATAACATTTGATGTTAAAGCAAAATCAGATGTTGGAAAAAATGCATTTTATTACCACATATCACCACTGAATACATGAGGAAAATATGCCAAAGTTAGTTATTCTGTACATATATCCTAACAGCAATCTTCTACTGCTGATTCAGGCTGCTGATGCTAATGGCTTTATATGAATTGTGATGCAATTTTAACATTTCTTAGCTTACAAAGTAATAACATGACAAGAAACAAAGACCTAAAGTAAGCGGTCAAAATAGTAGCAAGACATTTAAAAAAGAGGGGAAGTGCCACTTCGGCCACTAAGATGGGCATGCGAGAATAATGCTATATTAGGTAAACAAGAAAGGCATCCCTTTTGATTATAGCAGAATCACATTTGAAACCCCTTCAAGCCCTAAGGCCCCATTTATCAAGTTCAACGCATTGCTTACATAGTAATCTTTGGGCCAGAAGTCATGGGGCTTTTTTTTTTTTTTTTTCCACTGAAAATATATTTTCGTCTTGTTTTCTTGTTTTTATTTTCTGCAGTCTGCTGTCCCCCCCCCACACACACAAAATGAATGTACATATACTCATAGGTTATCCATATTTTTATCTACATATTACACATATGTGCAAGCATGTATGTATGCATACACACACACCCCTCTTTATCCACAATTCACTTACAAATTACCTACTGTGTATCTGGCTCTGTGCCTGATCTTGGAGATGGAAAAACAATCAAGATTGGGTTCCTGCCCTCAAATAGAAAACATAATTATAAAACTGCCCACTTGTTTGGTTTGCTTAACACACATGCCTTCAATATCACTTGCTAATAGAACTGCCAGCTCTTTTCACAAGGGAGCCTCCTTTGTGGGCCATCTGTCTCAAGTGATTCAACGCAGTCTGGTTCTAAACTTCCAATCTGCATAGTTTGGCAATAATTCCTACTCCCAGGTCCCTGGCCCTTCACTACCTAACATTATTAGATGGACCACAGGCAGTCAATCAATACTTGCTGACTGGTTGACTGCTTGGTTGAACCACAAAGCAGCATTTATTTGGAAACACAACAATAACAAAATAATGGCATTTACTAATTGATAGCTTATTAGATATCAGTTACTCTGCCAGGCACTTTATATATTTTTTCACATTTAATTCTATAGTAGAGGTATCATCATACCTTTTTAAAGATGATAAAACTGAGGCTTTGAGTTTTAAGCAATATGTTTAAAGCCATACAGCTAGAAAATGATTTACACTCAACGTTCTGCCCATACCCACTAATGCTATGCCACCTCTCAGAGAGCAGAGCCCTATCTATAGATGGCGGGACCCAACAAAATTTTGATTCATATGTAACCATATACTATGGCACAGGTCAACACAAACAGCTGAGTGAATCCAAAGTATGCAATAATCATGTATACAAAAAATATTTCTAAAAGAAAAGCAAGCATAGAAGCTATATATATATATTTACGTTTGTGTGTTTAAGATTATTATATCTTTAAGATTATTCACGAGTTTAGACTCCAGAGACATCTTTTCTCTGCATTAGCACACACTGTCAAGACTCGACTATACAGTTTTAACAACTGAAAGCGATTTTGTTTTTCATGATCTGTCTACAAGCATTCAGTTGCAGACCCGTGTCTTATCTATATCCAACCCTCAGCTCCCAGAACAAGGCCTGCCACATCCTGGATGCTCAATACATAGCTATGGAATACAATCATTAACTCTTGAAACTCTGTCGCAAGGTGAATGTTCCATTTATATGAACGTGTGATAACACGTATATATCTAGAACATCACAGATAGAATCAGTGAAGAAACATTTATTTTAAGCATAGCAAGGTAAACTTACATCCCAACATAAGAAATTTTCACCACTATTTCTTAAATGCAAATGTGTAAGTGTAAAACACGTTAACACAATCTTCTGGCTAGAATTTTAATTATGAAAAAGTTGGGAAATTTAGCATTATCTCCACAGCAACTACACCCTGGCAACAGATACAGTAAATATGTGTGAACACTGGACACACTCAAAACAAAGCATGACATAAGAACTAAATTGCAGCAGTTGTCAAGATTGTAGGCCTAAATTTAGCAACTTAATTTAGCACATTTAATCATAAACACCAAACTTGTATCTTATTTCCTTGATTTTAACAATTACTAGAAAGGTAAAAAAATATACCTATAAAGTATAGTGAATTTTGCAGAAAACATAAAGAGGAAAAGATTAGTAAAGTGGTTAAGGAAGTTTCTTCCTAGAGGTGTGCAGCATTTTATGACACCCCACCCAGCGGTGGCACCTTCCTCATACATGTAACCTTATCAAGTAGGGGCTCATTTGACCCTGTCTATGTTGTCTTATCCTACTATCAGTAAGTACTTCAGTGGTCATCTTTACATGTGACTTCTATAATACCCAACTACCAATCCTTTTTGGAAGCTGGTGGAAGAAAAATACTCTGTCTTCTATTCCTAGTTGACTTTGGCACAAAAGTAGTGACTCTCTCAAAGTCCCTAGCATTCTGCCCAATGCCTGATATACAGCAGACACTCAAAATAAATTCACATATCTACTGAAAGGAAAGCAGTAAGCCTGCTAGGGATGTTCCAAGGTTACCAACCTTCTTAAGCTTCAGTCCCTGAAACTGAAAAAATGAGCATAATAGTATCGATTTCATAAAACTTCCATGAGCATTAAAAGTGCCTCGCACATAGTGAGCACTTAACTATAACAGGTTTCATTTTGAGCCTCAGTTTCCTCATAGGTTAAAAGGGATCAATAAAATCTAACCCAAAGAGCTGTGAGAACTGAATAAGCACACACATGTAAATCAACTGGCATAACTGATAGGTGCATCTGGCAATTTACTGTTCATATTTGCTATCTCAGCACCCAGTACAGTACCTTTCACTGAGTAAGTGCTCAGTGAGCACTAGGGAGTGATTGAATAAATGCAAGGGGCATTTCCTTTCCTTTGTATGTTCTGTACAGACGCTTAGAGCAAAATCTGACATATAACAGGTCCTCAATAAACCAGAATTCCTTTCTTTGCTACCTTGCCTCTAAACTCCTATTTTAAGATCCAGAAGAAATTTAAAAATCAAATGTAGTAGAAGGTTAATAGTTGGTTGAAAGTTTATTAGAATGCTGGATTTTTATTCTATCATTTTTTTTGTGGCACCAATATAACTTTCCTATGAAAGACTACAATTAGTATTTATTAATACATAAAATGAGGGCACCTGGGTGGCTCAGTTAGTTAAGTGACCAATTCTTGATTTCGGTTCAGGTCATGATCTCAGAGTCCTGAGATTGAGCCCCACGTCAGGCTCCATGATGAGCGTGGAGGCTGCTTAAGATTCTCTTTCGCTCTCTTCCTCTCCCTCTGCCCCTCCCCACCCCCACTTGCAGGCACACTCTCTCTTTAAAAAAAAAATCACATAAAATATATTCCAGAAGAAATACTAGAAGAAATCTGAATAAGTAAAATTAGAATTCATTCATATTTTTACCTTTTCTTCTAGCTGGTCCTTCAAAGCCTGATATTTTAGCTTCAGTTTTCTGTTCTCATTTTCATTCTGGGTTAATTCCTCTGTCAGCCTGTCACACTGTGATTTCACCTTCTCTAGCTGACAACGATGGACTTTAGCCGTATTCTTATCTTCTATACTTTCTGCCTGAGAAAAAGAGGAGAAAAGAAAAAGTCCACTGGCCACAGCTAAATTGTACACCAAACAAATTACACATTTTATCAGTGGGCAAAAACTTCAAGATTTTGCTCTAAGCGCCTGTACAGAACATACAAAGGAAAGGAAATGCCCCTTGCATTTATTCAATCACTCCTTAGTGCTCACTGAGCACTTACTCAGTGAAAGGTACTGTACTGGGTGCTGAGATAGCAAATATGAACAGTAAATTGCCAGATGCACCTATCAATTCTACAACAATGAATAAGTGCTTAACGAAGGCAGAAGCAAATACTGTGCCAACCCCAAGCTGGCACCCCAACTCTGCTGAGAGGGAAAGGGGTTGTGAGAGGTGTCCCAAAAGGGAAATACTATGACCCAGTACTGACTGATCAGTTTCCTCCTCTATAAAAGGAGCTTTACAACATTCCTGTTCAACCTCTCTCCTGGGTTTTGTGAAAGAACTGTGTGCTTTCAGTACAACAAAATTACTGATCCCACCCTGTGAGGCTGAAAGTATTATGAATTGTAGCAGCCAAGAAACTACAAGTAACTTAACTTGAAAAGGAGTTGATCAGTGATTATTATTTCAGTACCAACAGTGTAATTAATAAAGTACCTGGTTTTTTATCTTTTTTTCAAATATAACCAGAATCTTTAAGAAAAAATTAGGAATAATCTATTCCATGTACAATAAAGATTGGCCAAGTATGTGAATTTTAAAACTTTTAAAATAACAATGATGCAAACACTTCCTATATGTCAAGCACTGCTCTCAGACCTCTTTGCATAGTTTTTCCTCATTCCTCACAACAACCTGACCAGGGAGGTACTATTACTACTGCCTCCTTTTTTGAAGCTGAAGCCCAGAGACACTAATAACCTTGCCCCAGGATATGTAATAAGGAACTGCAGAGCCAGGATTTGAACCCAGGAATTCTAATGTGCAAGGCTTTCAACTATTCCGCCACACTGCCTTTAGGAAGGTACATTTATCATTTTTAAAAACCAGCTGGGTACAACTTAGCAATGTTAACTGGTCACACCTACCAGTTACTAACAGCTTGTAAGCAACTACCTATGATCTGTTTAAAACACATGTTTTAATTTCTAAAATACATGTTTCTTTTTACAAGTATATTTTATGTGTGTAATCAGGTATGTAGGAATTCAATCACGGGAATCAATTTCCTGAGAGGAAGTTTTGTCAGCTTTAGACAAAATCTGTATTATATTCACCTCACAAAATTCACCTAAGACTGGATACCATTTTAAATTAACAAAGGAATTGATTTTTAATAAGGAATCCTGTTTTCACAACCCAAAACAAAATTACAAAATAAAGTCTCTCATCAGGAAAATTGCTCAATTATGATTTTAAGTTTCAATAGAATGCTTTGCCTTTTCTTTATGGCTAATGCAACTCTTGGGTATAGAAGGTTCCCCGTAAGGCCTGTGGAGAACTGGAGCTGGCTCAGGGAGCCTTAAGAAGCAGCTGTGCTTCGCTCTTCCCAACACTGTCCCTCTCGGGTGATGTCTTCTGTGATAGCCTGAAGTCAAATGCGGTATATATCCAACACTAAACTGGGCAAATGCTACAAATCAGGGTTTCCTCCTTGACCCCCCCCCCCCCGCCCCGAGAGGCTTTTTTAAAACATTTACCCACATGCCAATGCCTAAATTTGACTAAACTTACTTCTTGTGATTTTAGTACATTTACATTTCACTCTAAGGTTTACAAAGTGATGCTGTACTCTCAAAACCCTGTGATAAAGACATTACTAGTCCCATTTTATTGATGAGGGGGAAAAAGGTTTAGTAACGACCAAGATCATATAGCTAGCAAGTAGAAAAAGTACAGAGCTCAAATCCTTGGTCTTTTGATCCCCGCCCCCCAAAGAAAGGCTCTACCAAATGATTTCTGTTGAAATCATAATGAGGTAATAACCCAATATCCTTCAAATATTAATAGTAGCTAGAGTATTTCATTAAAATATTTTACGTTTAAATTTAAAAATAGGCGTAAGTAGTCCTAGATGGGGAAAACATAATTCGTGCAGAGAAAAAAATATGGCTAACGCATCAGCATTTATTAGACCCAAAAAAGTAATAAGGGTGAAGCCAAAAGACAAAGAAATAGAACATTTATAGAGCTATTTGTCCAAAGTCCTCTTGTATATAATTCAGTACACTAAGTAATCTGTGATGACCATTATTATCAACTCCTTCTAATTAATATAAATAAGTAAAAAGTATAGGATTATGTTAGTGAAATAGCAAGAGGTAGGGGTTTTTTCCTTATGGGCAACTCATTCAGTTTACAATGAAAGTGCTCACAATCTCTGGTTCTCCTTTTAAGCTCTTACGCTGCTTTTGTACCATATTAAAGAGTGGCTGAAATACCCTTCCTCTATTTCTGTCTTCCAAATTAAAAAAAAAAATGCCTAAAAATTTCAAAATATCTACACAGTATTTCTAAGTTATACACTCTTTACACACAGGTAATTTCTCAAAGCTTTACTGTCATTTCACTACACATGAATACAAAGCACTTCCTAAAGAAAGGATGGGGGAAACTGCCCTGTCTCCTGTTGAATACTATCTACTCTGTTTTGATCCAACCCCCTCACATTTCCTCATGGACCTTCCCTAGCCATCTCTGACAAATGGAATGAACACGTTTTTAGTTCTTCTTTTAACCTGCCACATTTGACACTCTTATTTAAAAAAAAAGATTTTATTTATTTATTTGTCAGAGAGAGAGAGAGCACAAGCAGGGGGAGTGGTAGGCAGAGGGAGAAGCAGGCTCCCCGCTGAGCAAGGAGCCTGATGCGGGACTCAATCCCAGGACCCTGGGATCATGACCTGAGCTGAAGGCAGACACTTAACCAAGTGAGCCACCCAGGCACCCTGCACTTTCAACACTCTTGACTATACCTTTCTTGAAATGCCCTGCCTAGGTTTCCAAGACACCATTCTTTTCTGGTTCCCTCCTGTCTCTCATATAGTCCTTTATTCTTACCTGCTAGAACCTTTTTCTCAGTACTTCCCTTAAACATTGGTGTTCTAGAATTTCATCCTTTTCTTTCTCCCTACATGATCTCATTAAAATCCCATGATTTCAACTACCACCAATGGGTCACTGGATCCCAAATATTCCAACTTTAATCTCACTTTCGTCCTCAATGTCTAACCCATTAGGTACTAAAAACTGTTCTGCCTAGGTCTTTCATGGTTAGGCTTCCGTTCCTTTCTACCTAACTCAACATGCTAAAAAACAAACAAACAAAAACTGGATTTGCGACTCCTCTCTCCAAATCTCTCTTCTTTCTGCATTATCTACCTTGACAGTCTCATCATCCACCTTGTCACCCAAGTCTGTGCCTAGTCATCCTTGATTCTAAACCTTTTCTTTTTTTTTTTTTTTGAAGATTTTATTTATTTATTTGAGAGAGAGACACAGCGAGAGAGGGAACACAGCAGGGGGAGTGGGAGAGGGAGAAGCAGGCTTCCCGCCGAGCAGGGAGCCCGATGCGGGGCTCAATCCCAGGACCCTGGGATCACGACCCGAGCCGAAGGCAGCCACTTAACGACTGAGCCACCCAGGCACCCCGATTCTAAACCTTTTCGACTATAGCAGTGTAGTTAAGAACACAGGCACTTGACTACCTAGGTTCAAACCCTGTCTCTGCTACTTTCCAGCTCTAAGACCTTGGGCAGTTAACTTTCCACGCCTCAATTTCCTCATTAGAGAAGAAATACCAAACAATCTGCAGGGATGATGTGAGGATTAAGTGGTTAACGCACGTAAAGTTCTTACAGTAATGACTGGCATGAACTAAGTGCCGGAAAAAAAAAATGTCTGCTAGTATTATTATTATTGTCACAGCCAATCAACCAACATGTGACATATATTTTAAGATTAGCTCTTCTCCATATCTCTGATTCTACTTTTGTTTATGTCCTCATCAACTCTGACAGACTATTATGCCATATTTCATCAATATTAAGACATATTTTTCCACATTTTACCACCTCTGTCTTGGCATATTGTCTTGCAGTTGAGAGTATGTTAAGTTTTCAGAAGTATTTTTTTTTTTCTTAGTAGCACATAATGATGAACCTTATAACTGATGGTATCTTAGGTTGAATGAAATATAGTAAGGCCCTCCTACCTATTCCCCCAGTCTCCATTCTGCTCTGCGCACCCCAATTAATAACCCCAAATCCACTATTGCCAGTAGGCTATATGGAACTGGGGGAGAATTCATAAAAAGCTGAAAGCATTCTACAAATGTCAGCTATTTCATTATAATTTCATCTTTCATCATAAGCATTTTTATGGTAGTTGTATTTCAAGGAATTTGAAAAAAAATTATAATTAACCCTTGAAGACTTATCTACTTATTCACCTATTCAGTGGATATCTACAGTGTTCCAGGAACTGTTCTAGGCACTGGAGATATAGGTGTAAACAAAACAGACTCAAATCCCAGTCCTCATGGAGTTTTCATTCTAATAAAGGGAGACTAAAAATAAATAATATGGAATCTATATCATATGATGATAAGTACTATGGAAAAAAACTAAAGCAGGAAGGAGGGACAGATTTATCACACTCCTGACAATCATGTTATAAAATAATTCCCCTGCATGGGGATAAGGCTAATACCATTAGATCCTAGAAACATTTCCCCAAATGCAAGATCTCAGTTATGCATTTACCCAGGCCAACTTTGATTTGGAAAAGAAAGGGTAAATCTCAAAACCCTTGGGTTTACACAGCTCATAAGCTGATCCACTTTAGTTACCATACTAATAAAGGACTGTGGTTATGACTTCTATGGCCTTAACAAGTCTTTGCCTTTTATATTTTAGGAGGTCACAAATGTTGAATGAGGGCACGTTTCAGGTCCACGACTTATTGCCACCTCTGCCTTTCCTGAACTCCCAAAATAGCTAAACGTTCTTTTTAAAGAGCTTCAGTGCTCTGAAATAGGTGCTCCCAGGTGGCTGCTAGAACTCATTTCAACCTGGCTGAACAGGCATGAATAAGCCTCTTTACTGTTAGTTTTATCTTCCCTTCAGTGCTTAGGAATACAGAATGATCTCTGAAAGTTTACGCTTTATTAACTTCATGAGCCACCAGAAAAATTCCTTCAGTATCATCAGGATAATTCAGCGCAGGTACCTTCAGTGTCCTAATATGATTCTCAGCCTCACTCTTTTCTTTCTTGAAGTGCTTCATCAGCTCCTGGATGTTCTGTTCGTGTTTCGTTTTCACACTCTGCAATGACGATGTGAGATCTTCCAGCTCCCTCTGGTGAACGTCTCGTTCTAGCTTTAACTGTGTAATGATTGTATCTGTTTCTTCATCTCTGGATTTCACCTGTGTCTTTAGGTCAGCAAGGTTCTTAAGCACCTCTTTCCTGGCTCTCTGTTCCTCGGCTAATTTATTAGCGAGATCTGCCCGGATGGCACTCAAGTTCTTGATGGCCTCTTGCATCTCGAGAAGTTGGGCTTTGTCCCTGGCCTGGCTCTTCTTTAGCTCTGTGATTTCTCCTTCCAGGTGAGCTTTCTCAACTTTCATCTGGCTTTGAATCTTACTCTGATGCTTCAATTCACTTTCTAGCCTTTGGATAGTGCCCAGGGAATCCTTGATTTGTAGTTCAAGGTCAGCTTGATGAGCCTTAACATCACTTAGTTTCTGCTCCTTACAGTGAAGCTCCTCCTCTTGAAGGGCACGCTTGGTTAAGACATCGTTCAATTCCTTTCGAAGATTCTCTATTTGTTGTAATGCTGTATAAAGCTGGCTTTTCAGTTCATCCTTTTCTTTTAGAATCTATCAGGTTAAAAAAAAACAAAAAAAAACTATAAAATCCACCAGAGAGACTGTCAGAAAATAAAGTTTAATACACAGGAGAAGAAAAATCCATAAAATAGTATTTTGTATTTTTTCCATTTTTTAATGAAAAATAGCTTTTAGGCTAGAAAAAGAAAAATACAATTACCCTGATGTAGCACCACACTGAAACAATATGTTGCAGATTTTCATCACCAACACATATCAATCCTTGATTATAAATAATTATTTAAATGTAGGATAAAATTTAGCAAAAGAAGGGGGAAAGAAAAAGATTCCTATTATAATTTACCAGAGGTTGAAACAATATGTTACTTAAAATAACAGTTCTTTGCATTTCAATTGCACACTTTTAAAAAGGAGAAACCTCAAAATAGAGAAGGAAGACAATATACGGAAGCATGCAGATATAATCTAAGAAAGGTTTTGGTACAATCAATCATTATTAATAGAGTCTGTAGGGACAGGAAATACACCAGTATGTAATTGGGAGTCTCGAAGCCCCATAAAGATATAAATGAGATTAAGATTAGGATAGGTGGGAAAGGGACACAAGAGAAAAGTCAAGGGACCAGACGTCCATCACCCTTTGCCAGATTCTCTGTAGGGTGAAGGTGGACACTGAGGGATGGATGGAGGCCCAGAACTACCCCTCTCATCCGCACCACCTCCCAATGCAATGAAAAAGCCAGCAGCTAAGGAAGCTGGAATCACCCCCCCTTCCCCCCAACACTGGCACCAAGAACAATCTCCATCTCTGCTTACGGATGCCTGCCATGGCTTGAACCCAGAAAAAAGAAAATTAAGATTCTCATTTCAGAATTAGAAATAACGAGTAAAAATGCAAATACTTACAAGGCAGTTTTACACTTTATATTTTATACTTAGTATGAAACAATTCAAGATAAACTACAATGAGTCAATCACTCCAAAGAAACCGTTTCCTCAAAACCCTGTCAGTTTTAGCAGGGAAAAACAGCATGAAGCCAGCATGAGAAATAATAAAAGGAGGTGGTTAAGCAATTGAGCTCTGACCACAGAAAACTGAATGCGATTCTCAGTCCAGTCATAAGTCACCCTAGGGCCTCAAGGAGATTATTTATCTTTATAAAGATAATAATGGCACCTGTATCATAGGGTTGTGATGAAGACTAGTGGGAAAGAGGAAAAAAAAAAAAAATCGGCAGAGGATCAAGTTCAAGGAGAAGCCAGGATCCCAGGGAGGCATTCGTGTAAGACAGTAATCAGATCTTTGAAGAGCAGGTATAACTGATAAAGCAATGCCCCTGGACTGAAAAGACTAAGGACCACAGAGGAAAGATTTTACTTTGAAAGACAGGAAAAATGGCTAGAAATATAGGTAAGGGTAGATGTATTATTTTTCTACTGCAGTGTAACAAATTCCAACAAACTTAATGGCTTAAAACAATACCATTTATTGTTACCCTGTTTCCACAGATCCCAAGTCCAGGAGAGGTATTTTGCCGAGGGTTTCCTAAGGCTAAAGTCAAGGTATCAGCTGGCCTGTGCTCTTACTTGGAGGCTTTGGGGGGAGAATCCACTTCCAAGTTCATCCATGTCGTTGGCAAAATTTAGTTCCATGCGCTTCTTAACACTCTGGTGTCTATTTCCTAGCTAGCTTTGGGCCAGGGTTTGCTCTGAGCTTCTAAGGCCACCCACACTCCTTGGCTCATGGACCCCTCAGATTCTGAAGCCAGTAACACCACAATGAATCTTTCCTGTGTTTCAAATCCTCTGACTTCCCATTCTCTCAACAGCCAGAAAAATTTCTAGGCTTTTAAGGATTCCTGTGATTAGATCAGGCCCACCCAGATAATCTCCTTATCTTAAGGTCAACTCTGCCATATAACATAACCATGAGAGTGATCTCATCATGTTCACAGGCTCCAGGAATTAGGGTGAGTCATCTCTGGGAGGTCACTCTACTTACCATACTAGAGAAGATAGAAACCGACAGAATCGAGTCTTGGCTGTAAGGATAATGCAAGAGGGGCCTGAGAACGAGGAGAGGTGGCTTCAAGACAGTGATTGATGTTTGGAACAGATAACATAGGCCCCTGGCCAGGAGTTAAGAGACTTCCATGCAGCCCTGAAGATAAAGATTTTATTTTCAAGATGAAGCTCTAGCAGGTAAAACATCTTTGATTACAAAATACTACATTATCTTCCTAAAGTTGGTTTAAACAGCAAAGGTATTTATTTTTCTGACATAACAGGAACACCAGAGATGGAGCACTTGAAGAGTCCTTCAAAACTCAGGCACTGCTACTCTACAATTCTGCAGGTTTTGCCCTCGGTTTCAGTATTCCAAACATCGCATCAACTCATGACAAAGGTGGCAGCCTTAGAGTGGACAGTCACAGACTATGTTAGTCAAGTTTGCTATTTCTTTGGCAATACAGATACTAAAAACTAAGTAAGTTCTATTTGCTTTTTGTTAATTGCTTGGCTAGCAGCCACAGCCCAAGATTTTGTCTAGACATTGTCTCCGAGTCTGAAAATGACAGTGTCTTAACTGCCACCTCAATATCCTGGACATTCCCAGGGGCCCTCAGTCGAAGAGGTTTTATCTTGAGGGAACTCAAAACAATAGACTTGGATCCCCTTTGTCTGGCCAAGAATGCTTAAGTAGAAGCACTTGAAAGGGGCCTGAGAAATCAGGCTTGTTTTTCACCTCATTTTTATTTCAGCTAAGTTTCCTACTTCCCTCTCTTGCTTGGACTAACTTCAGCAAGGACAGATCATTTGGCTATTCCAACACTGAAAAACTCCAAATTATCAGACCCCGTATATTTGGATTATAGATTGCAGATTTCCAGTCTCTCTACCCGCCCCCCTCCCAAGAAATTTTGCGCTCTGCTTTTATTATTTATTTTTCTCTGCTTTTAGACAGGCAGGCTTCAACCTATACTTGTCTTTCTCTTGTGGAACTTTCCTGAAGGCTGCAGTAAGATCACAACACATGCCAACATCCTAAAGTTTTCATACCAGTATTAAGTGACTGGTATGAAAACTCTGAGGCACACCATCACTGCCCCAAGGTAGGATTTCTGATGGTTCAACTAACTACTTCCAATAGCACAGTTTGTCAACTTTCCCTTTAGAAATGTATGATCCTCCTGTCCCCACTTCATTTCTCTACTTAGTTAATCCTACATTTTAGGCTCTTTTACTTAAAGCTCCTTACTCCGAGAACTGGTGTTTCATATCAGCTTGAGTATCTTCTGCTGAGAGTAAGAGAAAACTCCAATTCAAGCTGACTTAAACTACAAGGTAATTTAATATCATTCCAGGCAGAACTGTTCCAGACATGGTGTCAAAGCTCTAGGTCCACCTCTCGGCACTTCTCTCGGCAATACCTTCTTGCGTGAGAGACTTCGTTCTCAGGACCATAGCAAGACAGCCAACTTTGGCCACTGCAAGCGTCACAGCCGAATACGACAAAACCAGAGAAGGAGAAAAATCTCTCTTATGTATCTTCTTCAGGAGTGAGTAAATGTTTACCATAAGCTCCCCCCAACAAACTTCGTAACTCATTCTTCATTGCTCAGAACAGGGTTATGTGCTTGGTAACTGGCCTGCATTAGTTTCTGAATGGAATGGAACGGATTGGGGCAGAGAGTAGATGGGGATAATCAAGACCACTATAGAAGCCAACTGATGTTTCTAGGTAAGTTTTGCTGGTACTAGTCAGGAGCAGAAATGGGAAAAATAAGAGTTGGGTTGATTCCAGACTGAAGATCAGTTAGATGTGTGAGGTGGAAGAAAGAAATCAAAGATGCTGGTGAGCATGTCATCAGAGTAGCTTTTCACAAAGTCCAATCTGACAGGAAAAAAAAGGATTCCAGGAAATGACTGGTCAACCAGAGGAATGTGGAAAGATCAAAATCAGATGGTAATGGTTAAAAAAGGAAAAGGAAATAAAAGAAATGTGTAAGATCAGAGACTGAAATTTTGGAACTAAAGATTTGAATTCACATAGAGAAATTACAGATGAGGACAAATTTTAGCCACAGAAATTAGCTGCTGAGTGACTTGAAGGTCACTGTAAAATGGGAAATTAGTGAAGTTTAAGGATGCTGAAGTTTAAGGTTGCTGACTTGAGTTTTGTAATCACCAAAGATGACAAGAATTACATGTAATTTAACAGGCTGAGGGGAAGCCAGGTGCAAAACTCCTTGAGAAATATAGAGGCATAATGGAACAAGTCAGGAACAATGAGAAGAGAATGTTCTAACCAAGCAAACCCAGCTTCCAAAGAAGAAAAGCTGTAAGAGAAGATAATGAAGGGAGGATTGAAAATGGCTATGTGAAGCCAGAGAATGATACTGTCTGAAACCATAATAAGAACACAAACCAACTCCTCAAAGCCTGACCACAAAGTACACACAGATTTTTGGGCTTGTTTTTGTTTTTTAATTAACTAAAAGGTAGAAAAAATTTTAAAAAGAAATAAAAATTATTTTTCTGCATATGAAGGTACATGCAGATGGACTGCTGGATTATTCTAATATATCAGTACTTTAGCCTTTCTAAAATTGCATAGGACAGAACCATATACACATTTAAAATGTACTTTAGCACTGATCCTTATTTTTCAACCTTTAAATTGAAAAATTCAGCTTTTAAAAGACAGTATATATTACATATACTCCCTTTTTCCTCAGCATGAAGGCAATACAAAAAAAGAAAAGATGGAAATTTAAGATTCTTGAAGTCAAATATTGTCAAGCAAAAAGCTCAATACAGGGCAAACCAATTCTTCTGCCAACTCAGCAAGAAAAACAACCAACCTAAGAAGCATTCCTATCATCCATATTAAAATATAGATCTATGATTTTGGAAATATTCAGAAAAGCATACATTGTGATCAGAATCCAAGTTCAAAATTTTTTCCTTTATCATTTTCAAAACAGGTATAAGAACCATTAACTTCAAATAGCACTTTAAAAGATAGAGAAAAAAATAAAAAATAAGAAAGATAAAAATATCACAGTTAATGATTAGATTATTTGTATCTACAGAATTTTAGGTCTTCCATTATATGTTTATCTACATATCCCTTAAGAACATCATATCATGATGCCCTGATGTAAACATCCATGCCATTTTCTTTCAAGGAAAGTATACAATCTGATCTTTCTGGGTTTTTTCTGCAATGATATGCTATTTGTGGTGATATGCTATCCATATCATTCGATAACAAAGTAGTTTTGTAATAGGATATATACCTAATAATCTTACCAAACTTCCAAAAATGTAAAAAAACAGAAGAAAAGTAAATCAGAGCAGTTTTTAAGAAAATACAACTCTTTAGCCTTCTACTACATTTTTAAGTGGCAAATCTTAAAGCAGAAAATAAATTATGCTGGAAAAAGAGAAATGGAAGTAGACAAAACACAAAACTGCAGCGTTTGAGCCTGGAAAATGGCTCAACAAGGCTACTTATTAAACAATTTACTCTGCAAAACATAATGCGTTTTATTTGGAAATTAGTATTATTTTTATTTTAATATATACTTCCAAATATGCCCTACAGTCACTTTTTGAAAATAATTAGTCCAAAAAAACAAAAACCAAAAACAAAACAAAAAAAGAGTAGGCTGTATTCCTAATGCCTTAGGGTGGCTTTGTGATTTTATTAAGAATTAAATACTCCTTAGAGGTATTATTCAGTAAGACATAAACATATAGATGCTTGTTTCCAAAATTATTTACAATGTATTTCCACATCTCATGGATTTACCGGACACTTGCATGTGCAATGAAATAGCTGTTACCCTTTCTTCCTTGATTAACCACTGCTCTAACTGCAACATGCCGCATTCATTTTTAAGGCTTTTAAAGTGGAAATTACAATGCCTGCTGTGATAATTGTGATACTACCCTAACTGTGGCAATCACTTTAAAACTACTCTTTGCTTATCATTAGCAATGCTAAGTGATAAAAATAATTGTATCAGGGGCATTCTGGGAAATAATGGTTTAACAATTTTGAATATTCTAAAAAACTCCATCTAGAAAACTCTGCACCATGGATTAGGATACTGTCTGATGACATGGACCCTTCTAAATTTCCTCTAATTAAGTAAAATCCCCAGATGGGTTTCAATCAATCAATCCCTCCCACCCCCTTCTTTCTAGCTACCTCCCCTACTGTCATGCTCATTGAACCAGTTGCCAGACCAGATTGACAATAGAATAATCAAGGTAGAGCAATTTCCTGGGATCAGATCAGTTCAGATTCAAGTCTGAAAGCTTTAGAACTGCTTTACCTCAGGGCAACTAGTCACCCAGTGTGTGTCAGATGGGTTAAATTGAAAAGCAATCCAAAATGAGTGCAAGGTGATCGCTTCCTCCATCCTCTATATGTCCACAAAATTTATATCTAAATGGTAAAGCATCTTTTCCATGACAGCTCATCTGAAATAAGCATCTGTCACTCTTAAGTGCTGACAATTGATTTTATAAAAGTAATTGCCCTACATTGTGTTTTCCTTTGAAAGAAAGTCAACTTATCCAAATGATTATTCTTCTGGAATGTTCAGAATTCTTGACAAGTGACAAATGACAAAGCAGAAATGATAAACCAAGACTAAACATGGATAAAAATCAACCCTGACTTTCCTGTTTATTATCTTATAAACATCTAGGTTTAATTCAACCCAAAGATATAGTTGAGAATCAACACAGGAGCATAAAATCCATTTAAAGTAACTGATTATACAAGGGAAAAGATGATGTGCAATGCATACATGGATCAGTGAAATGCTTTTTGTTGCGATCAAAAGGCACAAAAGCAGAATCTTAAAGAGGCTTGTGACCTGGTAATACTGCTCAGGCAGTGAGATTGTGAACGTCATTCATTCAGTGAAACCCATTATAGTTGCTGCCAGAAAATGGTCCAGTAGTAACTACTGCATTTTTAAATGCTCATTTCCAACCAATACTTACTTAAGTTGAAATATACTAAAAATAAGATTTTAAAATACATGCAACTGGGGGAAAAGTCAGGTGATATTATGGAAAACTTCGTGACTTTTTTTCCAACTGAACATTAAAGAACAATTTCAACTTAGGGAACTAAAAGCTAAACTAGGGGAGAGGGATGGATCTCTTTTAAGGGCCAACTCTAAAAACTCACAGAATGTTAAACTATGAAAAAGACTTTAAAAAGATAAAAAACTAAATTACTTTTTACCTTGCAATAGCCAAGACATAAAGACTCTTCTATCAAGGACATCTTGATAGATTACATGCACAGCATGGCACTCAAGTGTTTGTTCGAAGGATGGATGAATGAATGGTCACAGCAAAAATCATTCCTTAGGAATTTGGCTTTTATACCTGATTGTTCTTGTCTGTCAGGTGATCAAGAGTTTCAGACTGTTTCTCCAATGCTCGCTCTAACTTCTTATGCTTAAGCTTCCACTGCCTGATGGACTCCTGAGCTTTCAGTTTCAACTCTTCTCTCCTCTTCTCTGCCTCCTGTCTCAGGGCCTCTGACTGCTGGAACTCGAGAAGGTACTGCTCGGCCTGCTTGGTTGCTTCCTCAGCATGGTGAGTCAGCTCTGAGATCTGAAGGTCGGCATGCTTATGTTTGGCCTCACAAGTCTCAAAGTGATTCTGGATCTCCTTAAGTTGATCCAACATCTGTAGTTGCTCCTTTTCCTTGTGCTCCAACTGATGTGTTAAATTCTGGGAATAAAGCATGAGAAATATTAGGAACATGTTCTTGTCAAAATTGGATGTCTAACAGCATCAAACAAGAATCTCTAATGTCACTGAAATGGGAATCATCTGTACCAAATTTCATTAGTAGTCAGTCTAGAAGATATGAGTCCCTTTCTATGTATTTTATAGGCACATTAGTTGGGAATAATTCTTTATAGAAATATTTTCTCTTTTTAGACTATTTCATTATCCAGAAAGGGAAAATACATATTTTCCAATTGACTGTCACCAAAATAGAAGGTCTTTTTTTTTTATTATTATGTTATGTTAATCACCATACATTACATCATTAGTTTCTTTTTTTTTTTTTTTTTAAGATTTTTTATTTATTTATTTGAGACAGAGAGAATGAGAGAGAGAGAGCACATGAGAGGGGGGAGGGTCAGAGGGAGAAGCAGGCTCCCCGCCGAGCAGGGAGCCCGATGCGGGACTCGATCCAGGGACTCCAGGATCATGACCTGAGCCGAAGGCAGTCGCTTAACCAACTGAGCCACCCAGGCGCCCTACATCATTAGTTTCTGATGTAGTGTTCCATGATTGTTTGCGTATAACACCCAGTGCTCCATTCAGTACATGCCCTCTTCAATACCCATCACCAGGCTAACCCATCCCCCCACCCTCCTCCCCTCTAGAACCCTCAGTTTGTTTCTCAGAGTCCATAGTCTCTCATGGCTCGTCTCCCCCCACTGATTTCCCCCCCCTTCTTTTTCCCCTTCCTCCTATCTTTTTTTTTTTTTTTTTTTAACATATAATGTATTATTTGTTTCAGAGGTACAGGTCTGTGATTCAACAGTCTTACACAATTCACAGCACTCACCATAGCACATACCCTCCCCAATGTCTATCACCCAGCCACCGCATGCCTCCCACCCCCCACCACTCCAGCAACCCTCAGTTTGTTTCCTGAGATTAAGAATTCCTCAAATCAGTGAGGTCATATGATACATGTCTTTCTCTGATTGACTTATTTCGCTCAGCATAATACCCTCCAGTTCCACCCAAACTTCCAAACTCATTTTATGAGGCCACCATTACCTTGATCCCAAAACCAGACAAAGACCCCATCAAAAAGGAGAATTACAGACCAATATCCTTGATGAACATGGATGCAAAAATTCTCACCAAAATACTAGCCAATAGGATCCAACAGTACATTAAAAGGATTATTCACCACGACCAAGTGGGATTTATTCCTGGGCTGCAAGGTTGGTTCAACAACCGCAAATCAATCAATGTGATACAATACATTAATAAAAGAAAGAAAAAGAACCATATGATCCTCTCAATAGATGCAGAAAAAGCATTTGACAAAGTACAGCATGCTTTCTTGATCAAAACTCTACAGAGTATAGGGATAGAGGGTACATACCTCAATATCATAAAAGCCATCTATGAAAAACCTACAGCGAATATCATTCTCAATGGGGAAAAACTGAGAGCTTCCCCCCTAAGGTCAGGGACGCGGCAGGGATGTCCATTATCACTACTGCTATTCAACATAGTACTAGAAGTCCTAGCCACAGCAATCAGACAACAAAATGAAATAAAAGCCATCCAAATCGGCAAAGAAGTAGTCAAACTCTCACTCTTTGCAGATGATATGATTTTATGTGGAAAACCCAAAAGACTCCACCCCAAAACTGCTAGAACTCATACAGGAATTCAGTACAGTGGCAGGATATAAAATCAATGCACAGAAATCAGTGGCATTCCTATACACCAACAACAAGACAGAAGAAAGAGAAATTGAGGAGTCGATCCCATTTACAATTGCACCCAAAATCATAAGATACCTAGGAATAAATCTAACCAAAGAGGCAAAGAATCTGTACTCAGAAAACTATAAAATACTCATGAAAGAAACTGAGGAAGAAACAAAGAAATGGAAAAACGTTCCATGCTCATGGATTGGAAGAACAAATATTGTGAAGATGTCAATGCTACCTAGAGCAATCTACACATTCAATGCAATCCCCATCAAAATACCATCCACTTTTTTCAAAGAAATGGAACAAAGAATCCTAAAATTTGTATGGAACCAGAAAAGACCCCGAATAGCCAGAGGAATGTTGAAAAAGAAAAGCAAAGCTGGTGGCATCACAATTCCAGACTTCAATATAGAAGGTCTTTTGATGAGAAAAACAATGAGCGTTACTTTAGTAAGAATCTAGTGCTTTGTCCAACTGAAAAAAATGTCAGTGTTTTAAAAATTGTCAGATTATCACAGCAGTCATACATAATATTTCACCTTCTGGCAGCACATAAAATTTTGTTACAATAAAATAAAAATACCTAATAAAAATGCACATTGATGATAGAAACATCAGTATAGATAATACTATATTTGAAAGTCCACTTAAAAGACTCTCGGGGGGGGGGGGGGGGGGG
>NW_022589710.1:50383565-50417860 GCF_004348235.1 Phoca vitulina
GCGGGGCACCTGGGTGGCTCAGTCATTAAGCATCTGCCTTTGGCTCAGGTCATGATCCCAGGGTCCTGGGATTGAGCCCCGCGTCAGGCTCCCTGCTCAGCGGGAAGCCTGCTTCTCCCTCTCACACCCCCTCCCCCCGCTTATGTTTCCTCTCTCACTGTCTCTCTGTCAAATAAATAAATAAAATCTTTAAAAAAAAAAAAAGACTCTCAATAAAGTGTAGATAGGTTATTTCCAGCTAAATCTAATGTTATAAGTTGATGAACTAACTCAAGCTTACATGAAATCAGTGTAGGATATATTTTTAAACAAACTTAAATTTATTTGGAATACATAATAATTAAGAAAAGCAAATCTGAACTCTTAAAATCTAGTTTCCCAGAATGGGTCTACATATATTTGGAAATTGCACTAAATCATCATGATTCATACATATTTTTAATTTGAGAAATAATTGGTAAAGATCTATTTTTAACTTCAAAAATGAGAGGACACTGCTTTTATATAACATTTTATACAAATAAAAGAATGTTGTAATCATTAATATTAAGCCACTCTTGTAGAGTTTTGGAAGGGAGTAACAAATTCAGAAATAATGTATCCCATAAGCTGCGCCTCCTTACTTTCCAAATACATGGGTGACACAGGTAACATGAAAAGGCCATGTTCAGAGGACTAAGATGATACCAGAGCTGGACAAACAATAAGTATCATCTACATTGTTGTAAGGCTCCTACAAATGAAGACTGGAAGCCTTTACCAACTTCCTCTGACTCTCACAGCAGAATGTTCAGTTCCAGATTCCATTATCCCTGCACTGTGGCTCAAATAAAGTTAAATACAATTTTTTTCATGGTTAAAGTCATGGTTTGACATTACAGCAAAAAAATAAAAATAATGCCTTGAAAACAAGTTTCATTTTCAGAGCAACAGGTTTGCATTTGCTCAGTTTGCTAAATTCAATGCAGCCTGGAAGAGATGAGTCACTCCTTTATCTACCCAAACAAAATAGTAAATTGAGAACTGTGCACTTGTTTGTGTGGAAAATTCTAAAATGAAATCAGACAACTATAGTGGTAGTGGTTTACCCTTTTGCCCTTATCTAAAAGTTGTAACATGAAGCTAGAAATCAACTTTACTAACCAGCAGTATTCACGTGATTTCTCCATCAGCAGAGATGTACCAATGTTTTTTTTTCCAACAAACATTTCGGAGAGTGGGTACTCTTCCTACATGTTAAGCACGTAGCTTAAAGAATGGTTACTAAGACCTGGATTTGATACCAAAAAAAATAAATAATATAAATTGGGGAGATATACTACCTGCTAGATTACAATAGCAGATAATGCTAGATGCTAAAATGATGGACAGTTACCTGAAGGGGCCTGTATTCTATAGTGTGGCTGGGGAGGGTCTCTCTTGGGAGATGACATATGAGCTGAGATCTAAATGAGAGGGAGCTAGCAATAATAATTATTATTACTACTGAAGTTTACTGAGCACTTGAGTTGTGCAAAGGATTGAGCAAATGCTTTATAAGAATGACCTCACTCAGTCCCACTATTACTATCTTAATTTTAGTGATGTGTAACCAACTCTTGGAACTTGCCCAAGATCACATACCTAATATGTGAGGGAATGGAATTTAGACCCAGATTGTCTGGCTCCAGAGCCCATGTTTTCAACTCTTTGCTAAGCGGCCAGATTCTCAGATGACCCTAACTCCATGCCTCTCTGTCACCTACTCCCACAGTCCTATCTTAGTGGTTTTTTTTCCAGAACTGCCACCAAGCAAGAGGTATGTCCCAGTACTCCCTTCTCCCCACTAATCCCTCCTCCCACTCCTTCTCCCCACTCCTCAAGCCTTTGGCTTTATCTACCCATCTGCCCAGTTTCCTCACTCTTTTTCTTCTGATACATCTGCTCTTCATTGTCAGGAAGATGACCACGCCTTGACATTTCTTTTGCTGGCTTTAAGTCCAAGTTCTTTGACCTAACTTTCTTAATTTTCACTTTAACCATTCTCTTGTTCACATTTCAAACTCCTTTTTAAAGCTGAACTTAAATGGCAAAACCACCAGCTCTGAGGGAATTAACAAATTTCCTTTTTCCTGTATCAGGTTACTGAGTCCTCTAAGGAAAACCACACAGGAGTACCAGTTGATGTGATGGCACATGGAGAGGCAACCCCTCGGTGCCCAGAAGTTCTACTGCATGCCTCTTCCCAGCCCAAACAGTGGCCCTTCCAAAACGTCCTGTCTCAGACCCACCATCTTTTCACTCACTTCTGGTATGTAACATAGCTCCTTAAGAAATAAAATTGAAGCTATTATGCAGGACATTCCCAAAATTTCCTTAATGTACCATTCTGAAACTTACCAATGGCTAGTCTATCCTCCTCTCTAGGCTTTGAGGAAAAGGAATCGATCCTTCTTAGACAAATTAGCCTATCTTTGTAATTTCCTTCCACATGCATCAAGGGCTTCACTACACCAATTATGTACTCTCTTCCTTGTACTGAACCTCTCTTTTCCTACTGGATCATTCTTCTCTACTCTTCCCATCTTTAAAAAAATATCACAGTAATTTTTTCTTAATGAAACAAATTGAAGAGGATACACACAAACAGAAAGATATTCCATGTTCATGAATTGGAGGAATCAATATTGTTAAAATGTTCATATTACCCAAAGCAATCCACAGTTTCCATGCAATCCCTATCGAAATACCAAAAGCATTTTTCACAGAACTAGAACAAATAATCCTAAAATTTGTATGGAACCACAAAAGATCCCAAATAGTCAAAGCAATCTGAAAAAGAAGAACAAAGCTAGAGGTATCATAGTCCCAGATTTCAAAATATACTACAAAGCTTAGTAATCATAACAGTATGACACTGGCACAGAAATAGGCACAAATACCAAAAGAACAGAATAGAGAGTCCAACAATAAGCCCATGCTTTTATGGTCAATTAATCAATGAAAAAGGAGGCAGGAATACACAACGGGAAAAGAGTCTCTTTAATGATGTTGGACAAACAGCACAGCTACATACAGAAGAATGAAACTGGACCACTTTTTTACACCATAGGCAAAAATAAACTCAAAATGGATTAAAGACCTAAGTATGAGATCTGAAACCATAAAATTCCTAAAAGAAAATATAGGCAGTAATTTCTTTGACATCGGTCATAGAAACAATTTTTCCAAATACATCTCCTTTGGCAAGGAAAACAAAAAGCAAAATTAAACTATTGGGCCTACACCAAAATAAAAAGCTTTTGTACACTGAAGGAAACCATCAACAAAACAAAAAGGCAACCTACCGAGTGGTAGAATCTATTTGCAAATGAAATATCCAAAAAGGAGTTAATATCCAAAATATATGAAGAACTTACACAACACCAAAAAACAATCCAATTAAAAAATGGACAGAAAACCTGAACAGACCTTTTTCCAAAGAAGACATACAGATGGCCAACAGACACATGAAGAAATGCTCAACATCATTAATCAGCAGGGAAATGCAAATTAAAACCGCAATGAGATATCACTTTATACTGTCAGAATGGCTAAAATACAAAACACAAGAAATTACAAGGTATTGGTGAGGATGTGGGAAAAAAGGAACCTTCATGCACTGTTGGAGGGAATGCAAACTGGTGCAGCTACCGTGGGAAACAGTATGGAGGTTCCTCAAAAAATTACAACCAGAATTATCATATGATCCAGTAATTCCTTGACTGGGCATTTACCCAAAGAAAATGAAAACACTAATTCAAAGGGATACATGCAACTCTATGTTTACTGCAGCATTATTTACAATAGCCAAGATACAGAAGCAACCCAAATGTCCACTCATAGATTAATAAAGATGTGATACACACACACATGCACACGTACATGCAATGGAATATGATTCAGCCATAAAAAAGAATGAAATCTTCCCACGTGCAACAACATGGATGGACCTAGAGGGTATAATGCTAAGTGAAATAAGTCAGTCATAGAAACACAAATGCTCTATGATTTCACTCATATATGGAATTTAAGAAACAGAACAAATGAACAAACAAAGAAAAAAAGAGACAAAAATACCAGACTCTTAAACACAGAGAATGAGCTAGCTGTTGTCAGAGAAGAGGGGGGTGGAGGGATGAGGAGGGAAACAGATAAAGGGGATTAATAGTACATTTATCTTGATGAGCACTGATAAATGTGTGAAATTGTTGAATCGTGTTCTACACCTGAAACTATTGTAGCACAGTGTGTTAATTATACTTGAAAAATCACAGAAATAATTTTTTTAATGAAACAAAAACCTTTATCAATCCAACATGATCTAACCAGCAACCTATACTCTGCTTCTTATTAAGCCAAACTCCTGGAAGGAGCAGTCTACACCTGGTACCCCACAATTTTATTCCTAATTCATTTCCCCATTCATTGGATTTGGTTTCCACCCCATCATACAATTAAAATAGCTCTCATCAAGATACTCAAAGATCACCGACAGCCAAATACAATGGACTCTTTAAAAATCTACCCTAGTTTCCTTGTAGCATGTGACACTGTCAATGGCCGCTTCTGATTTTTAAGTCTCTCTTCTTCCCTTTCAGAATACCTCTCTCTTCACTAGTTCTCTTTTTTCTTCCTGTTCTTTAATAATCTCCTTTCCTGGGTTTCTTCCACCATTTACCTTCTGAATACAGATAATATTATAAGGTTCTAGTATTAAGCACCATTCTATCTATAAAATATCTTCAGTAAGTAAGCATGTAGGTAGATAAAGATATGTGATTTCTAATTCAGAAGCCAAACTGATTTTCTGAACTCCAGACCTTTAAATATCAAATTATATAATGATGTCCTATATTTGGGAATCCCCTAGGCATCTTAACTTTAGCATGTCAAAAAATTGAATTTATCTGATGCCCAACTCCTAACAATTAAGATAGTCCTACTAATAAAATGGTGGTAAAGGCTCTCTCTGCTGAGAAACTACAGAAATGGGAGTGGAATTGTATATTTAAATAGTGAGAAAGTCTGAAATAACTGCTATAGGAAAAGAGAAAATGAAAAAGAGATAAATGTTTAAAAGCTAACAAACAGAAATAAGGTCACAGTTAGATAGTCTCAAATTTATAATGGACTCAAATATGCAAAATTCTTCAAATATTCCCAGCAAGCTTTTGAACCCAGGAAGAAAATAAGTTCAGCACTATTTATTCTTCTGTAATTACAGGACAACAAGAATAGGCACATGATTAACATATGTAAGCCAGAGCTTAAGCACATAAATATCATTATTCTCACATTTTAAAAATTACAGGCTTTCATATTAACATATTACATACAATAACTCACTTAGAAGAACATTTGAAAACATCACGGCATTAATTGGGTATATAAGTATAAATGAATAGAAAAGGATGTGGTTCTACTTGTAAATAATTGTGGTTCTTACTACTGATGGAAAAGCAGGTTTGAATTTGAACTGGATGAACACTGCCTCTAACTGCCCTGGGTCTGGAAACTGTTGGCACTGATTTGCACCCATCAGTCTGTCTGTATTAGGCTTTAGGTAAAACCTGTCATAGAACTCCTTCCTATATTCATTCCTTGGCAGGTCCTATTCAGCCACTGTTTTGACATTGTCTTTAATCCATCTTCCTCAAATAACCAACCAGAATAACCTAATCATAATAAACATTTCGCCATCAATCAAGAAATTATATTACAGAACCCTCGTAACAATCCTTCACACATACACACACATCTATAGAGAGCACACAACTAAACAAACACATCATTAATCTATGCATAAGTACTTTTAGGGTAGGCACATATACTAAATATTAGTATCTTCCTATGTTCTACATGAAATGCTAAATGAAAAGCAATTTTCTTATTTATTCCATTAGGATGATTTTCAATTCTGTTACTACTATCATACATTCCTGGATCCTCTTCTATCCTAAAGAACATTTTATAGTTAAATTGTGTGAAATTACCTCAGCCACTAGAGCAGAGTGGTTAAATTTCATATCATTTAATCAAGCCTATTATTTATTTCTCATTATGTAAGTGCTGTCAAAGACAGGAACCATCCAAAAACATAGAAATGTTCTTTTTTCTCCAAGAATTCCTTCCAGTTATATGGGAGGAAAAAACTTTTAGGTTTTTCTAAGGGAAAGACAGATTAACATGAGAAAAGCACACAAATTTTATTTAATATTTTTACATACACATAGGAGCCTTTGTTGGAAAACGAAGACCCAACAAAGTGGTTAGGACCAAGAGCTTCTAAGCCTTTTTAACAGAGAATTTATGGAAAAAATGACAAGAAAAAGGAAAAGGGATCTAATAAGCTTTGAGGGATAAGAAACTGGGAAAGTGGCTAGGAAATATATGGCAAAAACTAACTGAAGATCAGGGTTATTTTAGGTTTCTTTATACAGATCCGTTCTGGAATCAACTCCCAATCTCCAATGATAAAAAAAAATGTTCTCTTCCTGGTAAATTCCGTTTTGGAATCAACTCCCAAACTCCAATGATAAAAAAATGTTCTCTTCCTGGTAGAAACCAAATGTTCCCAATCTCCAATGATAAAAAATGCTCTTTTCCTCATGAGAAATAATATGACCTCCTTTAGGTATAAAAAGAGGTCAGAGTACCCTTCCTGCATCTACTGTTTCTCAAGTGCCTTCAGCTCACAATAATCAATATGCCAAAGTGGCACATTTTGGGGTGGTATGTTCTGATCCCTTTCACAGCACCTTACCAAAAGTTTATAAAAACTCCAACTCAATCTAAAACTTTACACATTTCTCTTTTATCTCTTTCTCTTTCTTCAGGTGGGAAAAAATGTTAACGAGTAGTTGTGTTGAGGGTCTCCGGTTTGCTGATAACTACAAGGATTCACTGGATTCAGCATATAGCCATACTTATGCTAATATTTATTAGACTGAAAAGATACAAGGCAAAATCAGCAAAGGGAAGAGAACATAGGGTGCGGTCCCATGGAACCTGGGCACAAGCTTCCAAGAGTCCTCTCCCTGTAGTGACACAGGATGTGCTCAATTCTTCCAGCACTGAATTCTGACAACATGTGTAAGGTACTGTCTACCAGGGAAACTCATTAGAGACTCAGTGCCCAAAATTTTAATTAGAAGTTAGTCACTTAGCTACTGTCTGCCTAGTATGTACCAAAATCCAGACTCCCAGAAGGAAAGCAGGTGTTCAGCATAAACCACATTCTTTGTACAAAAGGTCTAGGTACCGTGAGCTACATCTTATCATTTAAGGAAAGTTTCTTACTTGATTATCATTAAAGTTCCCATATGCCAAACAAGGCCTATTTTGGAAGCAGACCTAAGGAAATGGTCTCTGGTCTACTATGTTAACTCCTTTCTTCCCAGTAGTAAAATGGCCAAAGAATAGACAGAAAGGAAAAGAATGTATTAAAGAATGCACTACAACAACACATTTAGAAGATGGTAGAAAAGAACTCTCTTCCTTTAAGATTGATTGGCTTTGGCTACCAATAGATCCCTTTTTAATTACTGCAGTGGTTGTATTCAAATTATAACTACAGACAGCCTACTCATATGAATAAGGCATATGAATAAGGCATTAAAATGAAAATAGAAAATGAAAAAGATATTCTTTTTTTAAAAAGTAGTATGGATAGGATCCAACATAAATTCTAGCTTTAACTGTTCACACATCTAAGATCATAATTTCACATATGTGGATTACAAAAAAAAAAAAATATTTACCAACTTGAAATTACAAAAGTGGAAAAATTGGACTAGGTAGGAGAATAATGGAGTAAATTTACAGAATAAAGAAACCAGTTCCGTCTAGTATACGAGAATCTTCCTACCTGCCTTCTTGCTATTTCTCATATTCATGAAGAATTACTAAGCCTACATTGAAACAGTTTCCATTAAAGGACAAAAAGTAGACTACTATGTAGGTGACAACAATGATTATTTGTTCACTGATATCACTAAAATATAACACAATTTCTCCTCTACTCTTATTTGATAGTCAGTGCATACAAAGGACTGGGCACCTTAGTGAATATTTAAAAATGAAAACTTGACCCCAAATAAGCCAGGGTACTCGGAATATTTTTATTATATTTTTGTGGGTTTTTTTTAATTTTCCCTTTTTTTATTGTTATGTTAATCACCATACATTACATCATTAGTTTTTGATGTAGTGTTCCATGATTCATTGTTTGCGTATAACACCCAGTGCTCCATGCAATACATGCCCTCTTTAATACCCATCACCAAGCTAACCCATCCCCCCACTCCCCTCCCCTCTAGAACCCTCAGTTTGTTTCTCAGAGTCCATAGTCTCTCATGTGGATTTTTTTAAATTTTATTTTATTATGTTAGTCACCATACAATACATCATTAGTTTTTGATGTAGTGATCCACGATTCACTGTTTATTTTAAATAAACATTTTTCATCTACAGTATTATGTACTTTGTGTGAGACTTGTAAGGGTAATGAGAAAACAGCTACATTTTAATGACTCAAAAACAACATCCCAGGGAAACAGTAGCATATCATGGAAAGATCATGAGTCACAGACTTGAGATCAAATCCCAGCTCTGTCACTCTATAACCTTAGGAGAAGTGCTTACCATCTGTGAGCCAAGGTAACTAAATTTATAAAGAGGACTCAATAACATCTACATATCAGAAGAATGATGACCTACACAAAATCAATTAGATAAACATCTGGAAGACTGACTGGCACATTTTAGGAACTCAACAATGGCAAAGGTTTATTACTAACTAGAAACAACATTAAAATTAGAGAGCTAGGCACCTGGGTGGCTCAGTCGGTTAAGCAGTTAAGTGTCTGCCTTCAGCTCAGGTCATGATCCAGTATCCTGAGATCAAGCCCTGCATTGGGCTCCCCGCCCAGTGGGAGGCTGCTTCTCTGTCTCCCTCTGCCCCTCCCCACTGCTTGTGCATGCTTTCTCTCTCTCAAATAAGTAAAATCTTTTAAAAAAATTGGAGAGGTAATCCAACGTCTATATTTTAAAGATGAGGAAATTGAGAGACAAGGAGATAAAGCAATCAATCCAAGATAAGGGAAGTAGTTTACAGCAGAAAAAGAACTAGCCACAGGTCCCTAATATTCAAACTAATATTGATTCCACTTCACTGTATTACTGACTTGGATACTAGCCAAAAAACCTCTTAAATAATTAAATAAGTTACCATGTTCTTTCCTGAGATAGGAGGAAATATTAAATAGGAATTATACAATCTCTGATGCAGGATGTTTCTGCAACATTCTGTCAACCGTCATAAAACTGAGAGGAAAAAAAAAATCACAGAATAGAGCTGACTTGGTTAAAACAAAATCAGGTATAGACTACTTATCTCCTTCTATGTTCAAGACACCGACTAGACACTGAGGAAAGTATTGTATGAGAAACACTGATTGGGACAAATATGATCAAGCAGGAGGGAAGTGACATCAATGTTAGCTAGTAGAAACAGAATTTAAGTTAGTAAATTCAAGAGAAACTGCTCTGATCAGCAAGAATTCATAAAGAAAGGTACATAAAATAAGGAGACAATGAGCAAACTCAAGTGTGAAGAAGAGAAAAGATTGGGTCACTGATAAAGGACAGGCATTTAAGACCAACAGTAGCATGGGCAAGAGCCACAGACTGGGCCATCAGGGCTGTTCATGAAGAGTAAAAGTTCAAGAGGGCTAAAAAGAGATTAAAAAGTAAGGTCAGAAACCAGGGTGGGAGAATGCTGAAATCCAGTTTAAGCTTTCGAAAGTTTTTCAGCAAGGGAATAACGTGATCAGATATGTGCTTGAGAAAGATTAATCACCAAAGGACATTATGCTAACATTAGGATATTAAAATATCATAGCAACATTAAAAATAATTGAAGATCATCCTTTTAAAGCAGGAATGGACTTTTAGAACCAACTTTTTTCTCATCTGAATTCCATTTTCAGCAATCAAATTCAATCGAGCTGGCTTATAATAGATCTATGGCATTCAAGAGACTAGGGGAAAAAAAAGAAAACACCACTTATCAGTCTCAGTCTTTCTGAAGAAAATATAGGTATGTTTCCATTCAATCCAATAAACATTAACTGCACTCAGCAACAGCCAAGCTGCTGAGACACAAAGACGAACAAGACGGCATGGTTCCACATTCTACTGCTACAGAGAACCATACAGCGTGGTTAGGCAACAGACACGTAACAGTTATTTTTAATAAATGTGATATATATGAGCAATTTTTTCTTCTGTATTTCAAATTCAGCCTCTCTTCCCAATTTATGCTACCTAATCTATACTTACATTTCATTCTTCAGTGTCTTCATCTGTCCTTATCTTTATATAATGTTTTCTAACAACGATTCTTTGTCAAAAAGAAAAGAGCCCTGAGCTAACACCATTAGGTGATAGCTAAGGGAACCAAAAGAAGATAATTTGCAGTTGCTAGTGAAAGTAATAAAGACAAAGAGCAAAAAAAGGGAGGCAGGGGGAAGAGAGAGGCAGAAACATGGCTAGAGAGAAAATGAATGCCTATGCCACCCAATCTCAGAAGCCAACACCACTAGGGCAAGAGTGTGCATAGCATTCCTGTTCTGTTTCCCTTTGGTGCCTTCTTCCATGATGAAAGTGCTCATAACGTGGGTGTGGGCAGGGGAAATGTGGTTGAGAGGAGAACGGGGAAGAAGGAAAAGATTAACAAGAGAATCTGATCAACTGGACACCTCTCCCAAAAAGTCTTCTGTAAGAATTCAAAATAACTTGATTCTGTAATATTTGAAAAAGAATGATCCCAAATTAGGGGCAAGCCAAATGGAAAGACAGTCACTTGTAAAGGCTTTATTTACAAATGAAAAATTAGTGGAGAGAAAAAGCCACTTGGTCAATTTTCCCAAAGAGTTTGATAAAAGCCTCTTCTAAATTCTAGGACAAAAAATTACTATAAATTTTTCTTTTAATTTTTATAATTGCTAGCCTTTGAGTTTTAGATACATCAAATATATGGTACAACAGTTATAGATACACAGACGTACACATCACATACTTTTTAGTACACTAAACATGTATACTGTAAACTTACGTGTTTGTATTATACTCACTTTATCAAAAATTTAAAAAAACAAATTTAAATTTTAATTATTATAAAGATTAAGAGTTTTTATATCTTGGCATTGATGACAAGGTCATCTTAAGCATAAATGTTCTGGTTCCCAAGTCTCCTTGGTTGGAAGCACCATTCTTAATTATAAAATTTCTCATATAAACACAAACAAACCACAAGAGAATGATCTGTTTTACAATACAGTGTCTAGAAACCCAGCACAGTGAAAAGTAGCAACTGACTTATCAAAATGATACATTGAAACAAAAATGATATTTAAAGTATAGGCAAATATAAAGCTCAATTCTTTATCAGGACAAAAATGGCGACAAAGTTAGTAAGTAACAAACAAGCCTCAAGTAGAACACCATTCGAAACAGAATTCAATTAATTATCTTAATACTGACTCTGTGAACAAAGACTAATTCCAGCCCAAAATATGACTTCCTTAAAGCAGACACAAGATGAAAACACTGACTGAATATGGATATTATATCCAAAATGAGATGTAAGTATCTCAGTGAGAAAGAGGACTGATCCAAGCACAGGAAAAAATAAATTTTTATTTATATTTTTTGTATTTATTGAAATTAAACTCTTTTCCAGCATGTTGGAACATTTTAGGTTCCACATGACCAGTTAATTGCATGTATAGATGATTTAGTTTTAACTAACCTAAAATGGACAGGAAGCTTTAAAAACAAAAACCTGCAAAGAAACTACACATTGAGGGGTGCCGGGTGCTGCAGTCGGTTAAGTGTCTGACTTAGTTTCGGCTCAGGTAGCAATCTCAGGGTCATGAGATTGAGCCCCATGTTGGGCTCTATGGTCAGCACAGAGTCTGCGTAAGATTCCCTCTCCCTCTGCCCCTCCCCCCCATGCTCACGGGCTCTCTCACTCTCTCAAATAAATAAATCTTTAAAAAAAAAACCAAACTACACATTGAATATAACATTACTAATGTATGGATATGTATTTGTAAATGTGACATTAGGATTAACATGAATTCAACCAGCATTCTCAGAGTGCCAACTATGGACACAAGGCTAGCCTCAAGGGCTATGAAAAATACAAGGCAAGTCATGTTGCTCAGCTAAAAGAAAACCTGGTTAAGGGCACTGTGGTTTATGACCTGACGGACAGCAGTCAGCCCCATCTCCACCTCCTTCCAATATATTCTTCTATTCCACAGAGGCTACAAAACTCAATGTTCAGACTCCCTTAAGCTAAGTTGGGGGCGGGGGGCAAATTAAACTCAATATAGAGAGAATTAGAATGTGGAAATGAGGTAGAGACAATATACTTGCTAATTTGGCTTTTTGCTACTGGCCAGCAAGGTCTTAAAGATATAATTTATTTTGTTCCATAGTGAATATCCCCCTTTGTGCTATCCCTTCTTAGAAGCCTAAGCAAGGCCACATCTGCCAGTATTATTATAAACAACTATTGCATAAAATACCTAGAGCAGTTCCATTTCCCACACTAACCCCTAACTGATGTTATAAAGTTTTGCTTTTACTGTATAAACAAAAGAACAGATTTAATAGGATTTCACCTGAAATTCTCAGCTTCTCAATTAAGCCATGCCCCACTCACCTCTACTGGGAAATTAGCCTGACATACTCTTGCATGTCTTGATAAACTCATTCATTTCTGTATAATTTAGGTGTTTTATGAACTGATAGTGAGAGGACAACTAATCAATTTTCCACAGTCAGGAGAACTAAGGGAAGTCTCTGAATAAAAGAACTTAAACCAAGCAAAACAAGTATGGTAGCCCAGAAATACAGCTACAGGAAGCTAAATCAGGCCATCACTCATTGGGATCTCACTATTTAAAACTTGTTAAAGTCATGATAGGTAGAAAGTAGAATATATACTTAAAATCTGTGAGTCAATTTTTCTTAACTCAAGCAAAATACATATTAATAATCTTTAATAACTGATTCAAACCCTTTTATTAGTTAAGGATCAGCTACATAAAATATCAGGGGCCACTATAATAACAATGTCACAAATAATTCTTCCTTTACAAATAAAACCTTCTGTCTTTTCTATCCTAATTTGTCTACATATACTATTACCATTTTCTTTTTGCCAAATGAAGCAGAGACACAGAAAAGGACATTAATCACAAATAACAGGTTCCTCGGTCTTTCTCAGTGATTAAAAATAATCATTTCTCCACAAATCCTATGAGAACATATCTGCTTCATACAACTACAGTTTCCTTGTACTTTTTAATGAAACATGATACTAAGCTTAAGCAAAGTACAGAAAATATTGTTCAATTAATTAAATACAGTCATCTCTTTGTGAAGAAATAAAATATTAACTTCTGTTTCATTAGCCATGATGTTCACTACATGGAACATTTTAAATACACATTTCTTCAGAGTGTTCAACTTATTACACAAGGGCACATATAATTAAAATCTAGGCCCCAGCAACACACTGGGGGAATTCTGACCCTGGCACACATATCTCAAGTATATTTGTGTTTTCTTCATTTTTCTCACACTCTATTAGACTGATAATTGTAACTCTGCAACTCTGATGTTTAACTAAAGTAGGCACTTTGGGAGAAGAAAATTTGAATACAGATAAGATAAAACCAGAGCAGATTGGTATTTGGGACTGCTTTTGATTGAGGTGGAACTGCCTCTGATTAACACATTTGTTATGAAATGCAATAGGACAAAGCAGGTATCAATACAAGACAGACACCTGTGTCTCACCAGTATCGATGTGGCAGCTGAGAGGACCAAGATAAAGTTCATAGTTCAACTAAAGAAATATGTCATCCCTAATTACATTATATATAGCAAAGAGGAGAACTTAAATGTAACCTAACACTTCATATTATTGCTCTACATCATTATAGAGCACATAGATCAGACACATTATCTTACATGATACAATAGCGCTGTGCACTTGAGAGAAATCAACTTTTCTTGATTTCTCAATTTTTATTTCTTGAGAGAAATCAAAGCTAAGGAGGCTAAATGAGATAAAAAGAGCCCTATTTTTTTAAGTAAATACTGTTTCAAACAAAAATAACGATCACTTGAGATACCACCTCACACCCATTAGGATGGCTACTATTAAAAAAACCAAAAACAAACAACAACAACAGGAAAAAAAAAAAAGGCAGAACAAGTGATGAGGATGTGGAGAAACTGGAACCCTTTGTGCACTGCTGGTAGGAATAGAAAATGGTATAGCCACTGTGGAAAAAAGTATGGTGGCTCTTCAAAAGATTAAACACAGAATTACCTCGTGATCTAGTAATTTTACTTTTGGATATGTACCCCAAAAATTGGAAGCAGGGTCTCAAAGAGATATTTGTACACTCATGTTCATAACAGCATTAATTACAATAGCTAACATGTGGAAGGAACCCAGGTATCCATCAACTGATGCATGGATAAGCAAAATGTGGTATATACATAGAATGGAATATTATTCAGCCTTGAAAAGGAAGGAAATTCTGCAATATGCTACAACATAGATGAACTTTGAGGACATTATGTTAAGTGAAGTAAGCCAAGCACAAAAAGACAAATACTGTATGATTCCACTTATATGAGGTACTCAGAGCAGTCAATCTCATAAAGACAAAGTATAATATTTATAATGCTGGTTGCCAGAAAGTTGGGGGGAGGGAGGTTGGTTAGGATGGGGAGTGGGAGTTATTATTTAATAGAGAGTTTCAGTGGGGATGAGGATGGATGGTTGTACAACAATGTGAATTTATTTAATACCACTAAACTGTACATTTAAAAATGGTTAAGATGGTAATTTTATGACTTGTACATTTTACCACAAAAAAAAAGAAAAATAATAAACCCTTTCTTGACTCCAGTTGATTTTCTAGGAAGGGCTGGCTATGAGGGATGTTTCTTTAATCAGCTCTCAATAAAATCCAAGACTACCACGCTCCCACCATACAACCATGTCATATTCAGGCAAAGTAAAATCAGTGTGCTATCTATATCAAAAGGAATTCAAGACATGACTCCTAATCCAATTTCATACCATCCAATCACATTCCCACCTGTTAAGTTCCACCTATGGTTAAGTAAAATTATTAATTAAATATTCAGTCACACTGACCTCATTTCAAGTGCTCTAAGAGTACATATGGCTAACAAACTGAACAGCACAGCTATAAAACATCTCCATCATTGTTGAAAATGCTACTGGGCAATGCTAATCTAGGGCAACCATTGATTCATACCAACATGACTTGATATTCTTTATAATTTTTCTTCTCCTTTGTATGTATAGGTAGAGATCCTTTCCTGTTCTTAATGTTGATTATGTATATACTCTCTAAAAAAAAAATAAATTGCACAAATTTTACCTAAGAGTGGAAAAAAATTCTATTTGTTCTCAAAAATCAATACTTAGGACAATATGTTTTGTGGAAACAATGTGATTGAACACAATTCAGTGGCTTGTTTTTAGTTTAGATCTGACCAAAGTTCGTTTTATTTTGGTATTTGGTTTTAATTATTGTCTTAGCTGAAATACATAACCTGACTTGTTAGTGTTAATAATTTTCTTATAGAGTGTCTGGATTTTTTAAAATATCAATTGGAAATAAAGACAGCATTATTAATTCCTTTAAACAGATACCTTTCTTTCTCCCTTAATTACTGCCTGGACTATTAGCCCTATTACATTGGTGAATAGAAGGGAAGTGTTTGCTTCATTTCCAATCAGTATTTCACTATTAAGTACAGTGTGCACTATAGGTTTTTAGTAGATACTCTTCAGTATCAGGAAGTTTCCCTCTCTTCCTTTTTACTAAAAGTTTCCCTAATTAATGGATGTTGAACTTTCATAAATGCTTTATCTCTATTCTTGGGACACTAATATGATTTTCTCTTATATTGATTACAAGTGTTAAAACAACCAGGCATTGCTATCATGAACCAAATATATAGGAATGATATATAAACATGATACCAGTCTTTTGTTCCATATAGGATCTGTGAATATCTTCCCCCAGGGTGGCTTGTTCTTTTCATTTTCCTAATGCAGCCAAGTATAAGGAAGAAATTTTTAATTTTGTTCAAGTCCGATTTATAATTAGTTTCATTTATGATTCATGCTTTTGGTGTCCTAGTAAAAAATCTTTGTTTATCCAGTGTTGGAAGTCATAGTACAGTCATAGTAAGTACATAGTAAGTACACAGTAAGTCAAGTAAGACTTTTTTTGGAAGTTTTTTTGTTTGTTTTTTTAAGTAAGCTCTACGCCAAATGAGGGGCTTGAACTCATGACCTTGAGATCAAGAGTCATATGTTCTACTGAATGAGCCAGCCAGGTGCCCCTAGAAGTAATTTTTTGTCTAATTTTATTTATTTATTTATTTGACAGAGAGAGATAGCGAGAGAGGGAACACAAGCAGGGGGAGTGGGAGAAGGAGAAGCAGGCTCCCCACTGATCAGGGAGCCTGATGTAGGGCTCGATCCCAGGACTCTGGGATCATGACCTGAGTCAAAGGCAGACGCTTAATGACTGAGCCACCCGCGGCACCCCTTGGAAGTAATTCTTTTAACTGTTTCACTTTCTTCCTCTGTATTAGTTATATACCTATTACTCTTCTTTTAGTAGTTACCCTAAAGATTACTATATGCATCCTTCACTTAATAACATATAAAGTAGATTAGTAATTTTATAACACACTTCATTTAGAATCAAAGACCTATAGAGGGGCCATCATCCCCCAGATAGACAAATAGAGTCAAACACTGAAGGCAAAGACAATGAGAAAATCTGGAAAGCAGCAAAAGAAAAGTGGCTCATCATGAATGAAGAATGCAATAGGATCAAAACTTATCATGAGAAACAAGGAAGAACAAAAACCAGTGGGCTGGCATATTCAAAGTGCTAAAAGACAGTCAACTAAAATCTTATATCCAGCAAAATGAGGTGTAATAGGGGTGCCTGGGTGGCTCAGTCATAAGCGTCTGCCTTCGGCTCAGGTCATGATCCCAGGGTCCTGGGATCGAGCCCCACATCGGGCTCCCTGCTCAGCAGGAAGCCTGTTTCTCCCTCTCCTACTCCCCCTACTTGTGTTCCCTCTCTTGCTGTATCTGTCAAATAAATAAATAAAATTTTTAAAAAAATAAAAATGAGGTGCAATAAAGACATTCTCAGATAAACAAAAAATGAGAAAATGTGTTGCTAGTAAACCAGCCTACAAGAAATATTCAAGGAAGTTTTTCAGGTTGAAAGCAATTGATACTCAACAGTAATTCAAATCCACACATACAAAAAAGAGTGCCAATAGAGTCCAGTGACTCCACCACCATGGTCACAGATGACTGTACCAATGAACTAATGCTAAACCCAAAACAGCGATGGCTCAAGTTTTCTTATCTTTGCAATCTAAAGAGTCTCAATGACAGCACTGTTTCTCCATGAAGCCCAGGAGGGCAGTTGTCAAGATAGTTTCTTGCCTCCCTACATTAAACCCCCATTTGAGTGTTTCCCAATTTCCTGTAACCTAGAAGGAACAAACAAATATAACTGGATAATGTGGCATAATAAGGCTGTAAAACTATAAAACCATTGTTCAGATTTTCAATCACCAATTACCAATTTCTATTTGAAGATATTTCCACTGTTTTTTGTATTCTGATGGCTCTTTGCTTTTACATTTATTGTTCTGTCCTCGGAGGATGGGGGCCATCTTGGTACGGTAAGGATTGGTACTCCTCATGCCCACCTCCTAAGGTTCAGACTCCCCATACCTTTGTTCCTCATTTTAAATCTCACTATGATTCTGCCCATCCATATTGAAGGGGGCCTGGCTTTCCTAGTGAAGTGAAACCTCAGTGCTAAATGTGAGTTCAATGATTGTGACTTTACAGAGGGCAATGAATGTTGTTTTCATTTGTGTACCCCCAGATTCTATCACTAGACTCAATACCTAATAGACTCTTAATCAAAATTTACTGAACGAAAGACTGAATAAATTGGGGTTCTTTGCCAGTTAGAAGATAGAAAAACAGATCATAAAACCAGAAACCAAACCACATAATAAATTATATAACCTAAGCATACATATGGATGGAAGTCTCATAAAATTCTTCAGAGGAATAAGAAAAAAAATGAATCTAATATTTGGTTAAACCCTACCTATCTATCCAGCTCTTAATTTCAGTTACTATATATTTTGGTTCTCAGATTTATATTCTTTTTTTTTATTTTTTTATTGTTATGTTAATCACCATACATTACATCATTAGTTTTTGATGTAGTGTTCCATGATTCATTGTTTGTGTATAACACCCAGTGCTCCATGCAATACATGCCCTCTTTAATACCCATCACCTGGCTAACCCATCCTCCCACCCCCCTCCCCTCTAGAACCCTCAGTTTATTTTTCAGAGTCCATCGTCTCTCATGGTTCGTCTCCCCCTCCGATTTCTCTCCCTTCATTCTTCCCCTCCTGCTATTTTCTTCTTTTTTTTAAACATATATTGTATTATTTGTTTCAGAGGTACAGATCTGTGATTCAACAAGATTTATATTCTTTTTATAATGTCCTGTTCTCTGCTAGAACTATCTTATGATCTAATTTCTTAACATATTAATAACCAATGTTTTGTTTTGTTTTTTTTTAAAGATTTTATTTATTTATTTGACAGAGAGAGACACAATGAGAGAGGGAACACAAGCAGGGGGAGTGGGAGAGGGAGAAGCAGGCCTCCCGCAGAGCAGGGAGCCCGATGCGGGGCTTGATCCCAGGACCCTGGGATCATGACCCAAGCCGAAGGCAGACGCTTAACGACTGAGCCACCCAGGTGCCCCAATAACCAATGTTTTAAAGTTGATTTCTGTCAACTCCAGTATCTGAACAGTCTATATGCCTATTTCTATTTCTCGCTTATATCTTGTTTTTTAGTAATGTGGTTTTATTTCTTGATATGACTGCTAAGTTTTGATCAAATGCTAAACACTATATAACAAATTATAGAAATAATATGAGGGCTCTGAATGATAATGCCTTCCTCCTCGAAAGATCTACTTTTGTTTAGATGAGCAGTTAGGGTAGGGACAGATAACGTCACAGCAGATTCAAAGCTATGTTACAGTATTTGTGACTGTTGGTGCATTTCCAGCTTACCCAGACTCTAGGGTTTAGCCCTTCGGGTATCCCAACTGAAAGAGTGGGATGATTAGCAGGGTCCTTCTTCTTTAATGGGCCTAAGTTCTACTGTAAGCTCTGTTCAGTTTGTGGCTTAAACTTTTCAGGGGAAAAGTGGTGCCAAGTATCAGATCCATCACTCTGCATTCCACTCCTCAACAGAATACATGACTCCTCCTGTCCTTATACCCAGATAACTCTCTGATAACTTCAAACATATTTTTAAAAATATATGTCTTACCCAGCTTTTCTAGTTTTTCTCAGTAGGAAGTCTGTTCTGCAACAAGCTAATCCACCATTAACAAAGGCAGAAACTGTTCTCTAATCAGAATTGCCAAAAGTTTACCTAATTTGTTAATCTTCACTGAGGAAGAGCAAACTATAGCCTAACACCATTATAGGTTCCCCCCAAATAAGCACTGTATCACATAAACTCATACTTCATGCAAGTAAAGTACTAGAAATTAAATGCGTTTAATACATTTGAAAAAACTGCTAACACTGACCTTTGCTTATGTTAGCCATGTGTTACTTATTAAAAACATTTTTTTGCAAAGATAATTTATACCATTCCAACATTTAAGAGTACAACAGGCCCACTGTTTTCATTGTTTAAGGCTGAGTATAGTCTCATTTCTCCTGGTAGAAAGCTGCCTGAAAACAAATTTCTAAAACACAATTTAAGGGTGCCTGGGTGGCTCAGTTGGTTAAGCGACTGCCTTCAGCTCAGGTCATGATCCCGGAGTCCCGGGATTGAGTCCCACATCGGGCTCCTTGCTCGGCAGGGAGTCTGCTTCTCCCTCTAACCCTACCCCCTCTTGCGCTCTCTCTCTCTCTCAAATAAATAAATAAAATCTTTAAAAAAAAAAAATAAAAAATAAAACACAATTTAAGTCTCCACTTAAAATGATAACACTATCAAATTAAAATCACTCTAAAGGTTAACTATAACGACTTCAGGAATAATGCATGAACAATTAAAATATGCTTATTATAAAGTCTACTCTATATCCCTTTAATAGCATTTGAACAACTATCAATTACTAAGATTCTGCAAAAAATATTACCTCATTTGTTACATATCACCTATTTTTCCATAGCAAGTCCTTCGATAATTATTCCCAAAGGTATATGTTATCTTTATACTTGCTTTTAACGTCAAATCTATCTATAATTAACATAAATTATCAATACTTCATTGTTATGTGGGGAGTGTAAGTTTCTCCCTCCCCCCACCCCTTCATGCATGTGTCCACGGACACGTGCACACACATCACAGAGACATACACAAAGGCCTACACGTTCAACTTATACATAAAACACGTGAGGCAGAAATTATCATGACTTCAGAAAATAAAGAACTTGAAAATTGACACTTTTATTCCTAAATTATTTCTTTACTGACCCTACTAAATAGTAAATATTGGTGATGTCTCAAAGGAAAATTTAAAATATTTGATCCACTTCTACTTTCTGGCTTGATAGAAATACTATGCAACTCTGAGTTACAGAAAACAGAAGAGCTGCCTTTCTTCACAACTCCGATTTTTCCATAGATGAAAGATTTAAGAATTAAACTAAATCATCTTCAAAGTGTAAAAGTTCACTTAGTTTTGGAGTTTTTACTTGTAGGGCATCTCTGCCAGTAGTCATCTTCATGAAGAACTCAGAGAATAGAGCATTTGTGGACTTAGCAATCTGCTTCAATGTCAGTTAATGTGGTTAATAGCAGAGGCAGACCTGCACTAGGTTCGACAATTTTAGCCTGTCTATAAAGTTTTGCTGCCAATATTTGTTTTCTTTATAATCTGTGTATTAAAAATTACTTAGTACTCAGTACCTTATTTTACAACAAGCACTTGGATAAGGAAGAAATTATTAAGATAAAAAAAAGAATAGAAAATTACAGATAGGACAATGTAGGTCTCTAAGAAGGGCTTTAAAGTAGTATTGAATTGGGGCGCCTGGGTGGCTCAGTCGTTAAGCGTCTGCCTTCGACTCAGGTCATGATCCCAGAGTCCTGGGATCGAGCCCCACATCGGGCTCCCTGCTCTGCGGGAGGCCTGCTTCTCCCTCTCCCACTCCCCTCACTTGTGTTCCCTCTCTCACGCTGTCTCTCTCTCTGTCAAATAAATAAATATTTAAAAAAATAAAAAAATAAAAAAAATAAAGTAGTATTGAATTGAAGGGGGCATTATTACATAGCAAAGTAGCCAGCTTTATATATAAGAAATGCAAGAATCAGAAGAGTTTATCTTAAAAGCATATTAAAAGGAATAACCTTCCTTCTGTTCCTAATATACTAATCATCAAAAAGAAAAGTTATTATTGATTATCATTTCTGTTTTCCACTACCCTCTTTTTAAAAGTAAATTATGGCATTACAGTTCCAAGTTTCCGCTAATGAATAATCATGTCAGTTGTCACTCAATTATCACTTTCAACATTTAATCTAAATTATGTACAGCACCTTGTGTTTTTTTTTCTTTCTTTGAAGTTCCTTGTTGAATTTAAAAGTCAAATTTTTTTCTTCAAGAAAAGTAAGTTGATGGAAGATGGAGGCTGAGATTAAATCAGGGAGAATCATTGATCAAGGATACTTGGAATTCTTATGAATACAAATAGCCTATCAAGGTTAATGAGGTTCAACTCAAGTTTAGAAGAAGAAAAAAAATGTACTTAGTATTTTCTATGCATATACAGATTTAGGGTTTTAGGTACAATTTGAAAGGTAAATTATGCAAACCCAAACTCAGCTTTCATTCTGGTTTTTTACAAGCTATTTTCACTGTTTTTCTCCAGTGTAAAACAACTGCTTAAAACATATACTCTGGATCAACAAAAACTAATGCAATTAGTGAGAAAGAGCAAGGGTCCCCTTGAATACTGACCAACAACTCTCCCAGAAATTAATGTGCTTTTAAAGAATGACCAGACAACAAATGTTAGCTTTGAAAACTAACCATAAAAGTGTTCTACAATTCACTATTTCAGTCAACAAATAATAATATGGGTAAGACACTATCAGGGGCACAAAGAAATACAGAGATAAGACCTGGTTCTTAACCCATACTCATTTATGATTTGAAGAAGGATATACGTATTTAATTCATAAGTGGCTTCCAGAATGCCACAAGTTTGAATTACAACATCGTTGCGTACTGGTAAATGGCCCAGAGCAAAATCTGTGCATAGCAACATATTAAAAGAAAAGGCAAACAGAAGGTTGAGCATCAGAGTGGAAGCAGAGAAGATTGTTAGAAAGACAAAAGAAGTCAGTTCAACACACTCCAAAAATAAAAACAGCATCTGGTGAAATAAATAGATCCCTGGTTACAAGGACTCTGTTAAAGAGAGGTAGAGGGTGGGAGAGCCTTACCATAGCCAGGAACAAACAGTCCTTTACACATCAGTATTCTCTGACTGTGTTCACCAAGCAACTTCTTGGTGACTAATTCACCTTTCTAAAACCTAGGTATAGAAAATTGGGTGACTTGATGCTCTGCATACAACAGTGTTTAAATATCCATATAGAGCCCCCACAGGGTACATCAATGAGCTGGCACTCTTTTATATACTGTTCTCTGATGGGTTTCATTGTTAGTATGAATGTCTCCTGGGCCACATTAACTCTAGGACACAGAAAATTCAAGTTTCCAGATGTGAGGACAAGACTGAAACACAAGGTCTTCACCAAGGTAAGGACATCGAGGTCAGATTTGTCTTAGTGACAGGGCAGCTTTCTTCTGCAGTCCCCTATCTCCTTCATTTCAATTCATTTTGAAATTTCAAAGACATATACCTATATACTTTAAGGCAGTGTGAGAAAGGTGCCATAAGAATATTAGTGATGTGAGTAAAAGGATGGGGTATAGAAGGAAGGATTATCATATGTAGAAGCTATAGCCAAAGAAGGCTTCAGGAAGGAAAAGGCTTAGGATTTCCACAAAAAGAGGACCTTACAGGAACAGTGAACAACGGGAATAAAGACAAAAAAATGGAAATGAGTAGGAAAGTTTAAGAAAAAATGAGTTAAGTGCTCGCTTCGGCAGCACATATACTAAAATTGGAACAATACAGAGAAGATTAGCATGGCCCCTGCACAAGGATGACACACAAATTCGTGAAGCGTTCCATATTTAAAAAAAAAGAAAAAATGACTTGACAAGACTGGGTATAAGGTTTTGTAGGAAAGGTGTTAGGAAGTTAAAGAGAAAGAGACTAGTGATTGAACAAACCACAAGAAAGAGTATTATGGCAAATGTTTTGGGGCCTGACCAATTAGTCACATTTTGTGCATGTTTTCTTATTTATATTTGGTTTCTAAAAAGCAACTAAAGAAGATTAAACTTCATTATAGAATGTCTAAGGCAACACCAATGTTTTTTTTTAAAGAGAGAGAGCAAGCGCAAGTAGGGCAGAGGGAGAGAATCTTAAGCAGGCTCCATGCCCAGCGTGGAGCCCAATGTAGGGCTCAGGGCTCACGACCCTGAGATCATGACCCGAGACTAAACCAAGAGTCGATGCTTAACCAACAGCCACCCAGGTGACCCCAACACCAAATATTTTTGAAAACTAAAGCAGAAACCAAATGCTTTTCAATTAAATTTCAATCAAATACCCAACAGAAGTCACATTGAGTGATCCATGACCAATACCATCACAAAGTCTACACTAGATGTCATTTTGAGAACAGCTTGGAGATGTTCAAAGGGCCTTCACAAGGTATGAAAAATAAGCCATAATCAGAAGTGTCACAAAATCTAAAACAATGGATATAAAATTTAATTAATTATTTTATTGTTAAAAATAAAGTCGGGGGGAAAATAAAACTGGTTAATGGGAATTTCTTCCAGAATAAACAATGTCTTTTTGTAATACCTTTTTAATGGCAACTGGGAAAAAAATCTTTCATCCTCCAAAAGGAATTTGAATTAGACTTGAGACAAATTCAAAGAACTTTCTGCGTCAATTTTAGAATGTCACGCACACAGAGACAGGGAAATTTGCCTGGCTTTTGTTCTCTGTCATGTCACCACCACCTAGAACAGTGCCTGGCATGTAATAGACAGTCATTAAGTATTTGATATGTGAGTAAATGTTCAACCTCTCTGTCCAACTGTCTTTCACATCCAAACCCGTACAACCAGTCCAAACTAACCCAAGAGAATGCCAACTCTTTCCCTAACCAGGTGAAAATGTAAAAGAACTATTGTTAGGACAAGGGGAAAGCTAGGCTCTTTGAACAAGAGCATTATTAGGTTATTATAATTTTTTAAATGCCTAGGAATGTGAATTTTTTTTTTCATTGATTGATTCTGCAAGTGCTAAATGAAGTGAAACAATGGAAACGAAGAGAGAGGACAGACCAATATGTGGTTATAAACAGCTTAGCAAAGTGATTTTTCTACCTTTGATATTTATTAACATAGCTTTTTCTAATTTTTAATACTTAACTTTGGCAAAATAATATCTCCGCACTTTCGTCAGCAGGATCAAGGGCTAAAATAATTAATAACCATGAAGCAAACTTTAGAAGTCCTACAATTACAAATGCTCTGATAATATTTCTGATAAGTATTTATTATACATGTAGAGGGCTCTGTAAAAAGTATGTCAATATTTCATTATCTTTACAATCTGAATCTTGATCCAAATCTAAAATACATTTTCCACTGATGCACTGACAAGATGAAAGAGAAACTCAGACTGCAGTAACATTAAATATTTCCTTTGTATTACATAAAGTTAGGTATCTTTAACACCAATTTTCTACCTTTCATTATAATTTAGAAAATTTTTCAAATGTGGCACCTTATTACAATTAGAATACAACTTCACTAATAAAAACAGATATAGAAGAGGACTGATATATATCTATTTCCAAATCTGTCATCCATGTTTGATATAATTTATATAATTATATTAGAATTAAGACATCTCCTTTTTATGAAGTTCTTTCTTTTGATTTTTAATATTTTTGGATAATTACCCCAATTCTGCCTCATGTAGAGCAGTGAGAGATTTAAAAACCTTTATGGTACCTTTTTTTGCTGTGCCTTCTGCCAGTTTCACCCCAAAATAAATGATAACTCACCATTCCTTCAAAGAAAGGCCCCATCTCTCTGAAGGAAGGGCTCAACTGCCACTATAACAAAAATGTTTTCAAGTTTAATAGGTTCCCGGCTTTAAGGTCCAAATGAAAGAGAAATGAATCCATAGACATCTCTATGTATAATTAAAGTAGTCATCTACATAACTTTACATTATGTATACTCAAACCAGAGCTCATAAAATACTACAAAATTTCTATTAAAACTTCATTAAGCAATTCTCTGAAACAGAACTAAAGTCCTTTGAATACAACTTAAAAATAGCAAAGTCACCTCTATATGTGCTGCAAACTGTGCTTTCTCCTTGTCTTTTCGCTCCACGCACCGCTTCGCTTCCTCTAACTCAGATGCCATTGCACTGAAGTTCAGCTGCACCCTCAAATCTGACATCTGCTTCTCCAGATTCTCTTTTTCCTGCTCAACCCCTTGAAAGAGAAAATGTAAGGCTTGACAGTTGTTCTTTATTCACAGGAGAATGTACTTTCAAATGGTACAAAGCCTTGATGTTCTAATATTCCAGCTAACATAACCCACTATTAACACTCAATAGACTTTTCAGAATTTGCCAGCCTATTGTTTCAAGTCTCACTCAGTATTCTAAAATATATACACTGATGTGTTATCCAATATTATTCCATTTTGATACTAAAACTTGAAATGTTACCGGATTTCTAGTACAACTGAACTCAGGGAAATCCTACATATTTTTTCTTTAACTTTCCTTACATCTCTACCTCCAAACTCTAACACAGAAATACTGAAAGAATTTTCAACTGAGGGGCGCCTGGGTGGCTCAGTTGGTTGGGCGACTGCCTTCGGCTCAGGTCATGATCCTGGAGTCCCGGGATCGAGTCCCGCATTGGGCTCCCTGCTCAGCAGGGAGTCTGCTTCTCCCTCTGACCCTCCCCCCTCTCATGCTCTCTCTCATTCTCTCTCTCAAATAAATAAATAAAATCTTTAAAAAAAAAAAAAAAAAAAAAAGAATTTTCAACTGAGTTATACATTAGCTGAAAGTTACTGAAGTTGACACACAAAATAATTCTTTCTTGCAAAATAAACAAATGATACTGTTAAATCTCTGTGTATGATCACTAACTAATTTACTAATTCTGGAGACTACCACCTGAAATTATATCACTGAACAATACAGACAGACTTAGTATTTAATTCAACATACTTGGTCCGTGACGCACAGGACACTGTTAACACCACCTCTTCAAACATAAATAACACAAAAACCTTTTCTCAATTACCTTAAACTCCAAGAATAGAAACAAGACATATAAAATACTTCCTTGAGTCTAAGATGCCAAAAATTGGAACATATATTACCAATTTAACTATTTTTCTGGTAGTTTCCTTTCCAGGAAAGGAAAGGAAGGAAATACTAGCAAATTAAATTTATACATCATTCATAAGACACATCTGAACTTAAGAGATATCAAAGTGTTCAAAATTGTGCATCTTGGATGTACATGGATAGAAGAAGATACACAGGCATTTTAATAGCATGATAAAGGCAATGACAGACACTATACAGATATTTTACAGATAGAGTTATCATACAGAAATAGTACAAAGGAGAGAGTGATTAACTCTATCTTGATGAAAAACTCAGGTGGGAAGAAACAGAAACTAAGTTAAAGAATGAATATAGACTCTCACCAAGCAAAAGAGATGGGGAGTTGGGGTGATAATTCAGAGAAAGGAAGAGACATAAAGCACAGAGGTACAATACTGGATTTAATATTCAGGTAGCTGCACACAGTACTTCCACATAGCTACCACATAAGAGGGAAGGAAGAAGGAGAGTCAGCAGGGTGTTTATACATTGCTAGGGAGCTTAGAAATTATCCTATAGATGAGGAATTAGCAAACATTTTCTGTAAAGGGTCAGAGAGTAAATATTTTAGGCTTATGATCTCTGTCACAACTACTCAACTCTGCCATTGTATTGCAAAAGTAACCTAGACAGTGAATAAATGAATGGGAATAGCTATATTCCAATAAAGCTTATTTACAAAAGTCTGGATTTGCCCCTTGGGCCGTGCTTTGCGCAGCCCTGCTAGGTTTCCAACCTGAAAATATGCATATTTGTTTATGTGTAAAAGTATGTATTCATTTTACAAATACATATTTTAAATTTTATATTTAGATAGGTACAAATATGCATATGTGTGTGCATATAACCTATCTCTAGGGTGTCTATCTTAATATATAGGCATACATTTCAGGATATATATTATTATACATACAAAGTAACAGGAATATATATTATATAAAATATGGAGATATTAATACATATGAATACATGTATTAATACATATACATAACTTGTGAAACATATATTTAATGTGGAAACATAATAATTTGATAAGTTTCATAATCTAGACACATATAAAATAATATGGATATATAAATATATATCTAGGTACACATACATACATATATATATAACAAAACGTTTAGCAAAATTAAAATACTTAAAACATAAGGTATAAAATGTAAATCATGTTAGGAACACTCTCCTCTCATACCCAGGGGATTGTCTCATATGTTCCACTTTGAAGAACACTTGCCACTTGCTACAAACACGATGGGTCAGTACAGCATAGCAGTTAAGAGTTTGGGGAGTTCAGAGGGGCGGAGCAAGATGGCGGAGGAGTAGGAGACCTGGATTTCGTCTCCTCTCAGGAATTCAGCTGGATAGGGATCAAACCATTCTGAACACCTACAAACTCAACAGGAGATCAAAGAAAAGAAGAGCAACAACTCTCTGAACAGAAAAGCGATCACTTTTTGGAAGGTAGGACGTGCGGAGAAGTGAATCCGAGGCGACATTCGGGAGGATAGACGGCGGGGGAGGGGCCTCCGACAGCCGCTTCTGGCAAGTGATAGAGCCACGGAGCACAAAATCGGAACTTTTAGAAGTCTGCTCCGCTGAGGGACGTCACTCTGGTGGCGAAGTGGGGGGTGGAACCCTCGCGGGACAGTGGGGTCTCAGGACCCTCGGGGTCACAGAAAGACCGGGGGTGCCTGAGTGCGGCAGAGCTCCCAGGTATCGGAGCAGGGAAGCCGGCTGCAGAGACGGAGCCCAGGCGCGGGCTCTCAGCTCGGGGTTGCCATAAACCGTGATCCGCGGCACAGTCGGGCCCCTGCTCCTCCAGCAGGGACCCAACAAGCGGCAGATCCGGGGAGACTCACCTTCTTCCCCCGGGAGGAGAGGTGCGGGAGCGCACCGCGGGGATCTGCTGGGTTTGGAGACTCCACCCGGGGTCGGGTGCCAGATAGAAAGGCGCGGTCACAGGCCGGGTGAGCGCGGAGTGCGGCCGGAGACCGGGGAGACGGGAGTGACTGACGGCTTTTCTCTGGGGGCTCGCTGAGGAGCGGGACCCCGAGTTCTCGGCTCCGCCGGGGCGGAGACTGGGAGGCCACCATTTTCACTCTCCGCCTCCAAAGCTGTACGGAGAGCTTGCAGGGAACAAAAGCTCCGGAGAGCAAACCCGAGCAGATTACTTAGCCCAGACCGGCAAGGGCGGGGCAATTTTGCCTCCGCAAAGACATTTGGGAACCACGGCAACAGGCCCCTCCCCCAGAAGATCAGCAAGAACAGCCAGCCAAGACCAAGTTTACCGATCAATGAGAACGGCAGAACTCCAGCGCTAGGGGAACACTGCACATAGAATTCATGGCTTTTTTACCATGATTCTTTAGTCTTTCAAAGTTAATTTTTTTTTTTTTAACTGTCTTTTTTTCTTTTTTCCTTTTTTCTTTTTTTTTGAATTTTTCTTTTTCCCTTTTTCAACCAACATCTTATCAATCCCTTTTTTAAAAAAAAAACATTTTTATTTTTCATTTTTAAAGTCATATTCTATCCCTTCATAGTAGTTACCTGTATTTTTGGCATATATATATAAGTTGTTCTCTCTTTAAAATCTTGAGATAGTTTCTTCTAACAGATCAAAATATACTCTAAATCTCTAGTGTATGGTTTTTTTCTACTCCCCTGCCTGATCACATTCTCTCCCTTTTTTCTTTCTTTCTTTTTTTTAATCCTCTTCTTTCTTTTTTCAAACAACTTATCAAATCCTTTTTTAAAATTTTTTATAATTTCCATCTTTACAGTCATATTCCATCCCTTCATCATATCAACCCTTATTTTTGTACATATATAAGTTTTTCTTTCTTTAAAATTTTGGGAGGGACTTTCTTTTAACAGACCAAAATACACCCAAAATCTAGTGTGTGGCACTGATCTATAATCCAGCCTGATCATATTTGATCACATTCTGTTTTTGTTTTGTTTTGTTTTGTTCTGCTTTTGTTTGTTTTTATCTTTATCTTTTTCTTTTTTCTTTTTTTCTTTCCTTTTCTTTTTTCTCTCTTTCCCTTTCTTTTCCCACTGCTTCAGGTCTTTTCTGATTTGTTTAGAGTATATTTTCTGGGGACGTTGTTACCCTGCTAGCATTTTGTTCTCTCATTAATCTATTCTCCTCTGCACAAAATGACAAGACGGAAAAAATCACCTCAACAAAAAGAACAAGAGGTGGTACCGACTGCCAGGGACCTACTCAATACGGACATTAGTACGATGTCAGATCTAGAGTTCAGAATCATCACTTTAAAGATACTAGCTGGGCTTGAAAAAAACATGGAAGTTATTAGAGAAACCCTTTCTGGAGAAGTAAAAGAACTAAAATCGAACCAAGTAGAAATCAAAAAGGCTATTAATGAGGTGCAATCAAATATGGGGGCGCTAACTGCTAGGATAAATGAGGCAGAAGAAAGAATCAGTGAGATAGAAGACCAAATGATGGAAAATAAAGAAGCTGAGAAAAAGAGAGATAAACAACTACTGGATCACGAGGGCAGAATTCGAGAGATAAACGATACCATAAGACGAAACAACATTAGAATAATTGGGATCCCAGAAGAAGAAGAAAGAGAGAGAGGGGCAGAAGGTATAATGGAGCAAATTATAGCAGAGAACTTCCCTAATTTGGGGAAGGAAACAGGCATCAAAATCCAGGAAGCACAGAGAACCCCTCTCAAAATCAATAAAAATAGGTCAACACCCCGACATCTAATAGTAAAACTTACGAGTCTCAGAGACAAAGAGAAAATCCTGAAAGCAGCTCGGGAGAAGAGATATGTAACCTACAATGGTAGAAACATTAGATTGGCAACAGACTTATCCACAGAGACCTGGCAGGCCAGAAAGGACTGGCAGGACATATTCAGAGCACTAAATGAGAAAAATATGCAGCCAAGAATACTATATCCAGCTAGGCTGTCATTGAAAATTGAAGGAGAGATAAAAAGCTTCCAGGACAAACAAAAACTAAAGGAATTTGCAAACACGAAACCAGCCCTACAACAAATATTGAAAGGGGTCCTCTAAGCAAAGAGAGAGCCTAAAAGCAACATAGACCAGAAAGGAACACAAACAATATACAGTAACAGTCACTTTACAGGCAATACAATGGCACTGAACTCCTATCTTTCAATAGTTACCCTGAATGTAAATGGGCTAAATGCCCCAATCAAAAGACACAGGCTATCAGATTGGATTAAAAAACAAGACCCATCGATATGCTGTCTGCAAGAGACTCATTTTAGACCCAAAGACACCCCCAGATTGAAAGTGAGGGGGTGGAAAACCATTTACCATGCTAATGGACACCAAAAGAAAGCTGGGGTGGCAATCCTTATATCAGACAAATTAGATTTTAAACCAAAGACTGTAATAAGAGATGAGGAAGGACACTATATCATACTTAAAGGGTCTATCCAACAAGAAGATCTAACAATTGTAAATATCTATGCCCCTAACATGGGAGCAGCCAATTATATAAGCCAATTAATAACAAAAGCAAAGAAACACATCGACAACAATACAATAATAGTGGGGGACTTTAACACCCCCCTCACTGAAATGGACAGATCGTCTAAGCAAAAGATCAACAAGGAAATAAAGACTTTAAATGACACACTGGACCAAATGGACTTCACAGACATATTCAGAACATTCCATCCCAAAGCAACGGAATACACATTCTTCTCTAGTGCCCATGGAACATTCTCCAGAATAGATCACATCCTAGGTCATAAATCAGGTCTCAACCGGTACCAGAAGATTGGGATCATCCCCTGCCTATTTTCAGACCACAATGCTTTGAAACTAGAACTCAATCACAAGAGGAAAGTCAGAAAGAACTCAAATACATGGAGGCTAAAGAGCATCCTACTGAAGAATGAATGGGTCAACCAGGAAATTAAAGAAGAATTAAAAAAATTCATGGAAACCAATGAAAATGAAAACACAACTATTCAAAATCTTTGGGATACAGCAAAGGCAGTCCTAAGAGGAAAGTATATAGCAATACAAGCCTTTCTCAAGAAACAAGAAAGGTCTCAAGTACACAACCTAACCCTACACCTAAAGGAGCTGGAGAAAGAACAGCAAATAAAGCCTAAACCCAGCAGGAGAAGAGAAATAATAAAGATCAGAGCAGAAATCAATGAAATAGAAACCAAAAGAACAGTAGAACAGATCAACGAAACTAGGAGCTGGTTCTTTGAAAGAATTAACAAGATTGATAAGCCCCTGGCCAGACTTATCAAAAAGAAAAGAGAAATGACCCAAATCAACAAAATCATGAATGAAAGAGGAGAAATCACAACCAACGCCAAAGAAATACAAACAATTATAAGAACATATTATGAGCAACTCTATGCCAACAAATTAGATAACCTGGAAGTAATGGATGCATTCCTAGAGATGTATCAACTACCAAAACTGAACCAGGAAGAAATAGAACACCTGAACAGACCTATAACCACTAAGGAAATAGAAGCAGTCATCAAAAATCTCCCAAAACACAAAAGCCCAGGGCCAGATGGCTTCCCAGGGGAATTCTACCAAACATTTCAAGAAGAATTAATACCTATCCTTCTGAAACTGTTCCAAAAAATAGAAATGGAAGGAAAACTTCCAAACTCATTTTATGAGGCCAGCATTACCTTGATCCCAAAACCAGACAAAGACCCCATCAAAAAGGAGAATTACAGACCAATATCCCTGATGAACATGGATGCAAAAATTCTCACCAAAATACTAGCCAATAGAATCCAACAGTACATTAAAAGGATTATTCACCACGACCAAGTCAGATTTATCCCTGGGCTGCAAGGTTGGTTCAACATCCGCAAATCAATCAACGTGATACAATACATTAACAAAAGAAAAAACAAGAATCACATGATCCTCTCAATAGATGCAGAAAAAGCATTTGACAAAGTACAGCATCCTTTCTTGATCAAAACTCTTCAGAGTATAGGGATAGAGGGTACATACCTCAATATCATAAAAGCCATCTATGAAAAACCTACAGCGAATATCATTCTCAATGGGGAAAAACTGAGAGCTTTCCCCCTAAGGTCAGGAACGCGGCAGGGATGTCCACTATCACCACTGCTATTCAACATAGTATTGGAAGTCCTAGCCACAGCAATCAGACAACAAAAAGAAATCAAAGGCATCCAAATTGGCAAAGAAGAAGTCAAACTCTCACTCTTTGCAGATGATATGATACTTTATGTGGAAAATCCCAAAGACTCCACCCCAAAACTGCTAGAACTCATACAGGAATTCAGTCAAGTGGCAGGATATAAAATCAATGCACAGAAGTCAGTGGCATTCCTATACACCAACAACAAGTCAGAAGAAAGAGAAATTAAGGAGTCGATCCCATTTACAATTGCACCCAAAACCATAAGATACCTAGGAATAAATCTAACCAAAGAGGCAAAGGATCTGTACTCAGAAAACTATAAAATACTCATGAAAGAAATTGAGGAAGACACAAAGAAATGGAAAAACGTTCCATGCTCATGGATTGGAAGAACAAATATTGTGAAGATGTCAATCCTACCTAGAGCAATCTACACATTCAATGCAATCCCCATCAAAATACCATCCACTTTCTTCAAAGAAATGGAACAAATAATCCTAAAATTTGTATGGAACCAGAAAAGACCCCGCATAGCCAGAGGAATGTTGAAAAAGAAAAGCAAAGCTGGCGGCATCACAATTCCGGACTTCCAGCTCTACTACAAAGCTGTCATCATCAAGACAGTATGGTACTGGCACAAAAACAGACACATAGATCAATGGAACAGAATAGAGAGCCCAGAAATGGACCCTCACCTCTATGGTCAACTAATCTTCGACAAAGCAGGAAAGAATGTCCAATGGAAAAAAGACAGTCTCTTCAACAAATGGTGTTGGGAAAATTGGACAGCCACATGCAGAAGAATGAAACTGGACCATTTCCTTACACCACACACAAAAATAGACTCCAAATGGTTGAAAGACCTCAATGTGAGACAGGAGTCCATCAAAATCCTAAAGGAGAACACAGGCAGCAACCTCTTCGACCTCAGCCGCAGCAACTTCTTCCTAGAAACATCGCCAAAGGCAAGGGAAGCAAGGGCAAAAATGAACTATTGGGACTTCATCAAGATAAAAAGCTTTTGCAAAGCAAAGGAAACAGTCAACAAAACCAAAAGACAACTGACAGAATGGGAGAAGATATTTGCAAATGACATATCAGATAAAGGGCTAGTATCCAAAATCTATAAAGAACTCATCAAACTCAACACCAAAAGAACAAAGAATCCAATCAAGAAATGGGCAGAAGACATGAACAGACATTTCTCCAAAGAAGACATCCAAATGGCCAACAGACACATGAAAAAGTGTTCAATATCGCTCGGCATCAGGGAAATCCAAATCAAAACCTCAATGAGATACCACCTCACACCAGTCAGAATGGCTAAAATTAACAAGTCAGGAAA
>NW_022589710.1:50422860-50502664 GCF_004348235.1 Phoca vitulina
AAAAAAAAAAAAAAGAGTTTGGGGAGTTCAGGTTTGGGGAGAAACAGATTCAAGTCTGTTACTTCCCGCAAACATGACCTTAGGCAATCTCTTTATTCTTCAGTCTTTTTTTTTTCCTTATTCAAATGGAAATAAGACTAGTACCCTTCTTATAGTGTAGTTCTAAGAACTAAAGGAGATAACATAAAATGTGTAGCAAAATGCCTCATGTGTAGTAAGAACTCAATAACATATAACAAAACTTTTAAGCAAGAGTAACATGAATGGTTTGTGGCTTAGAAAGCATCCCTTTAGTAGCAGCAGTATAGAAGACAGATCACAGAGGAATAGAATAAGTTAAGAGGGCAATACAAATGAGACAAAGCATGCCTAAACTGGGATAGTGGGAATAAAGAAGATGGGCCAAATTCAAGAAATACCAAGATCTATAAATAGATAGGGACAAAGCAGATGGAGGAGAGAAGGAATAATTTCAGATGTTCTTTGTATTTTAGCCTTGGCTATTTGGATAAAAGATGGTGGCATCAATTGAAACAGGAAATAAAAACAGGTGTTGAGGAAAGGATGAACTCAGCTCTAAATCTGTTGACTGGGGCATTCTGTGGAATAGCACATGAAGATGTCCAATGAGAGGCTCCAACTGGGGGACTGAAGATTAGTGGACTTAAGATTTAGGGATCATCATTACAGGTGATAGCTAAAGCGTAAGATTTAAATAACAACCTCTAGGGAGAACTATTAAGTGAGAAACCCCATAAAGAGGATTCTAGACAACACCCAGCATTTAAAAGACAAGCTGTGAACAAAGGGAAAAGATTCAAATGAAAAGAATGAAAACAAGGAACTCAGAAGAACCAGGAAAGAGTAGAAACATAGAAGTCAGTGAAGAGTTCCAAGAAGGAAGAGGGAAAAACAGGGGTCAAGTAAGAAAAGTAATACCATGATTCCTTTGAATTTGACTGAGAAGACTACTAGTAAAGTAAAGCAAAGTCAATTTCATTTTTTATGTTTTTAAAGATTTATTTATTTGACGGAGAAAGAGAGAGCACAAGCAGGGGGAGTGGCAGAGGGAGAAGCAGACTCCCCGCGGAGCAGGGAGCCAGATGTGGGGCTGGATCCCAGGACCTTGAGATCATAACCTTAGCCAAAGGCAGATGCTTAACCGACTGAGCCACCCAGGCACCCCAGCAAAGTGGATTTTAAAAGCAGATGTGGATGTTATTTTGCAATGGATGGAGGAATGAACATCAACAGTGTGTGACTATGAGTGTGATTTCTTGGGCAGATTTAAAAAAAAAAAATAATACAATTATTCTATAAAGATGAAAATTTTAGAACCATTAAGAGAAGGTGAAGAAGTTCATTATGATATTGATATGAGAACTTTCAGATTTTTTTTAAACCTGGTAAGTAGTTAAGAAAAGTGACATTCTTCTAGTCTCAAAGACTTACACCAAGAATAACTAGATTTTTTATAAGGTGAGAAAACATGTAACAAATGTACCACAGTCTTTTTCCAAACAAAATAAGAGTTCTTATGTGCATCTTTACACAAATTTGATGAATAATCAAAAACCCTAGGATTTTACTTTTAAAAATAAATTTTAAAATATTTGATGTCAAAATCTATTTCAATTATAACATCACATGAGACTTAGGTGAACTTAATGGCATGCGATTATGTTAGGATAGGTATGTCAGCATTTGCCTAGTGAAGATTTTCTGGCAAAGTGGAAATTCTAACTTAGGCAACATACTGAGTTATGTGTGGGGAATCTGGGAAAATATTTATCTTCCCTGAATTTGATAGTACACCAAATGCTTACAAGAGTTTCTCCAATAATTTAGGTATTTGAGTAGGAAACTTCATTACTGAAATAATTTACAAGCTCAACAATCTGGATTAGTCTATTAGAAACCATTATAAAATTTCAATGTTACCATTTCTGTTACAAGTAGACTTCCAAAAAGAAATACATCCAGACTCATTAAATTCTACAACCTAAATCAACACCACCACTAAAAAGGTATTCTAACATTTCTCAAACACAAAGTATTCCTAATCTACATAAAAAAAGCCAGGCATATGATTCATGACCACTTCTGCCAGATGATTAATTTTTGTCATGGATCTCAATCACAAAAAAGATAGGATCTCAATTTTAATTGTTTGTACATATTTTCAAATTGGGATAAAAGAAAATGAAAACATAGGGGTATTGCCAATTTAAGTACAAGGACAAGTACACACACACATTTAGGCATGGAAATAAGAAGCTGGAAAAAATTCCACTACTAGCTTTGTTGGCTCTTTCTAGGAGAAAGCCTCATGAGATAAGCATGTCTGAAATGGGTTTAAAAATAAAGCAGAGGAGAGATTAAAATTAGATGCTAATATCAGCAATGAACAAGTGAAATTTGAAATTAAAAATAATACCATTTAAATTTGCATCCAAATACTTAAATATAAATCTAACAAAATCTATATGAGGAAAACTACAAAACTCTGATTAAAGAAATCATAGTTGAATGAAATAAATGGAGAGAAAGTTCATGTTCATGGGTAGGAAGATGCAATACTGCCAAATGTCAGTTCTTCCCAATCTGATCTACATATTCAATGCAATCCCAATCAAAATCCCAGCAAGTTATTTTGTAAATATCAACAAACTAATCCTAAAAATATATGGAGAGGCAAAGGATCCAGAACAGCCAATGCAATATTGAAGGAGAAGAACAAAGCTGGAAGACTAACACTATCCAACTTCAAGACACACCATAAAGCTACAATAATCAAGAGTATGGTACTAGCAAAAAAAAAAAAAAGACAAATACATCAATGAAACAGAACAGAGGCCCAGAAATAAACCCACATCAAAATAGTCAACTGATCTCTGACAAAGAAGCAAAGACAATACAGTGGAGAAAAGGTTGTTTTCAACAAACAGTGTAGTGCTGGGGTGCCTGGGTGGCTCAGTCGTTGGGCGTCTGCCTTCAGCTCGGGTCATGATCCCGGGGTCCTGGGATCGAGCCCTCATCGGGCTCCCTGCTCAGCGGGAAGCCTGCTTCTCCCTCTCCCGCTCCCCCTGCTTGTGTTCCCTCTCTCGCTGTGTCTCTCTGTCAAATAAATAAATAAAATTAAAAAAAAAAAAAATAGTGTAGTGCTGAACAACTGGACACCCACATGCAAAAAAATGAATCTAGATACAGACTTTTAGGCATGGAAATAAGAATTCCTTTTACAGGAGTCAATTCAAAATGGATCACAGACCCAAATATAAACCACAAAATTACAAAAATTTAGAAGACTGGAGATATTGTGGATGACCTTGGGTTTGATGATGACTTTTTAGGTAGAAGAGCAGAATCATGATCCATGAAAGAAATAACTGATAAGCTGGACTTCATTAAAATTAAAACTTTTCAGTCTGCAAAAGACACCGTCCAGAGAATGAAAAGAGAAGCTACAGATTGAGAAATTATTTGCAAAGACATAGGTGATAAAGGAGTGTTATCTAAAATATCAAGAGAGGGGCACCTGGGTGGCTCAGTCGTTAAGCCTCTGCCTTTGGCTCAGGTCATGATCCCAAGGCCCTGAATTGAGCCCCTTGTTGGGCTCCCTGCTCCAAGAGAAGCCTGCTTCTCCCTCTCCCATTCCCCCTGCTTGTGTTCTCTCTCTCGCTGTGTTTCTCTCTGTCAAATAAATAAATAAAATCTTTAAAAATAAATAAAAAATAAAATATCAAGAGGACTCAAACTTCAACAAGAAGCCAACCAACCTGCCTAAAAAATGGGCCAAAGACCTTAATAAATATCTTATCAAAGATATACAGGTGGAAAATATGCATAATAAAAGATGCTCCACATCATATGTTATCAGGGAAACATAAATTAAAACAACAAGATACCATTACAAACCTATTAGAATAGCCAAAATCCAGAACACTTGACAACTGCAAATACTGACAAGAATGTGGAACAACAGGAACTCTCATTCATTGCTGGTGGGAATGAAGAAATGATATAGCCACTTTGAAAGACAGTTTGGAGGATTCTTACAAAACTAAATATACTCTTACCATACAATCCAGCAATCATATTCTTTGGTATTTACGCAAAGTAAATGAAAACTTATGTCCATACAAAAACCTATATACAGATGTTTGGTGTATAACAGCTTTACTCATAATTGCCTAAATTTGAAAGCAACCAAATGACCTTCAGTAGGGGAACAGATAAACTGTGGTACATTCAGACAATGCTAAAAAAAAAAAAAAAAAAAAAAAAAAAAGAGCGAGCGAGCGAGCGAGAGAGAGCACTACCAAGCCATGAAAAGACATGGAGGAAACATAAAGGTATATTACTAAATGAAAGAAGCTAATCTGAAACGCTGTATGATTCAACTATATTAGATTCTGGAAAAAGTAAAATATAGGGTCAGTAAAAAGATCTGGTTGCCAGTGGTTAGAGCGGAGAGGGGGATGAAAAGGTGGAGCACAAGGGATTTTTAAGACAGGGAAATTACTCTATGATACTGTAATGGTGCCTAAATGTCACTTATACATTGTCCAATCCCATAGAATACACAACACCAAGAGTGAATCCTAATGCAAACCATGGACTTTAAATGACAATGATGTGTCAAGGTAGGTACGTCGGTTATAACAAACACATTTCCAGTGAGGGGAAGTTGATCATGGGGGAGGCTATGCATGTGTGGGAACAGGGAGCATACAGAATAATCTCTGTACCTTCTGCTCAATATTGCTGTAAACAAAACTAAAAAATAAAGTCTGATAAAATATTGATGCTAAATTAGGATTAGCTTATTGAAAAACCTTGTAGTAGATCAAGAAATAAGATGACGAGAGCACAATGTATGAAATGCATTTCTGAAAATGGGAAGTATTTAAGAAAGATCAAAAAAAAAAAAAAAACCCACACATTTACAAATCAGAATTATACCTCTCCTAAACCTCCGGTCATCTCCTTGTTCATCCTGTTGCTTGGACATCTGAGATACTTGATGTTGTAAACCCTTTCGATCACCTTCTGCTTTCATAAGTTGTGTACGGAGCTCTTCTACCTACATACATATCGTCAAAAATGACACTTTTATCAGTTTTAAATGCAGGAAAAGAATAACTGAACTTACAAATTATTTCAAATTATTTTTCTAGGGAAAAATATTACTTCTAATGGACTACTGTCAGCACAAGTTGAAGCCAAGTTAACCTCCTTGTTATGCCAAGCACAGTGGAATAGTCTCTTGCTCTATTTCTTTACTCCTCCCATTCCTTCCACAAAGAATGTCTTTTTCCCTTCTCTGTGTCTACTGGGACAAAGAATTTGACACACATACACACACACACGCAAAAAAAAATCCTTTATTGTGAACTCAGTCCACTCTACTACTATTAACCCAAGCACCCCCATAACTGTTTTTATACTTTTCACTCCTCTTTTATATGAATATGGTCTACTGATTGATAAACTCAAGTGAAAAGATCACAATTTAGCATATTTTGATATCAAAGTACTGTTCAAAATAAGAAATAAATGCTGCTGAATAAACTATAAACTCCTTGAGGTCAGGGACTATGTTATTCATCATTTCTAAAGACTAGCAAATTGCCTAGCACATTTCAGATATGTCCCCAGTAACCATTAAACAAAACAGGAGTCTCAAAAAGACTCAGTTAAAGTCACAATGACAACCTGAACACAGCAATCTCTTACTTCAAAAGATGAGATCAGAAATCACAAGTCAGAGCTCAGGGAAAAAAAAAGGTCTGAACTCTGCCAACATTAATTCCATTGTAAGAATGGTTGCAGAACAAAGCCAGTGAACATTTTTAAAGGTTTTGTAAAATAGGTGTTATGGTGTATTTTCAGCACTAATTGTCAAAATGTTTAAGCATCTATGATGCCTGACATCTTCACCTACCTAGCAGACTACATAGCAACTTATGTAAGCCACAACTCAAAACAGAAAGGTACGAGTGCAGTTCATATTAAACACAGACAGAGAGGCAGTTAGGGTATGTGCTATGGTGAGCGCTGTGAATTGTGTCAGACTGCTGAATCACAGATCTGTACCTCTGAAACAAATAATACATTATATGTTAAAAAAAAAAAAAGAAGAAGAAGAAGAAGATAGCAGGAGGGGAAGAATGAAGGGGGGGGAAATCGGAGGGGGAGATGAACCATGAGAGATGATGGACTCTAAGGAACAAACTGGGGGTTCTAGAGGGAAGGGGGGTGGGAGAATGGATTGGCCTGGTGATGGGTGTTGAGGAGGGCATGTTCTGCATGGAGCACTGGGTGTTGTACGTAAATAATGAATCATGGAACACTGCATCAAAAACTAATGATGTATGGTGATTAACATAATAATAAAAAAAATTTTAAAAATAAAAAATAATCTATATGCCCTTATCCAATGTATGTAAGATGACTATTTCAAGTTGCTGAACTTTAAACAGCAGAAGCACCAAACTCTCATTACAGGCTAATGGGCTGCAAAATGTTATGCTTTAAAATTAAGCTTTATCTTTGGTTAAAAAGGGCAGGTAGCAACTTGAAAACGTAAATATAAGACAACGCAAAGCAACTTGAGTATGTAAAGGTCTGTTTCATGTATTTTACTTCTTCCTTCACTCCCCAATGCCTCCTTGAATAAAATTAAGCCCTTGGGAAAATTTTATCTTACACATCCACTCTCATTTTTACACCGGTTATGCTAAGAGAGATAAATTCTAAATTGGAGCAGCAATCAGCAAGACACACTATCACAGTGGGAACTTGGTCCAGTGTTTTGTACCAGCTTTCTCTGACTCTTCCTGAAAGGATTTCATCTTTTGCTTATGTGTTTTAATATACATTCCTTAGGGGAAAAAAATTCTAGACCTAGGTGGGTTTTTTTCTTCCTTTCACAAAGACATTTAATAGAAAAGGAGACTCAATTCTGATTTAATTTAAAAGTAGATTATCATAGCTTGCGTAGACTTACCTGATGCAGAAGTGTTTCTCTGCTGCCTTCTGACTGATTCAATAACCTTCGGGATACCTCTAATTCCTGTTCAAGCTAGAGTTTCAACAAAGGATAAAGAAAAATGTCCAGTGGGGCAGAAAATAACTAAATTATTATGGGCATAGTTTAAGAGGAGAAAACTCGAGAACTTTTCAGAAGATATTTACAGCTAATATGAAAAAATATCTTGCTATCAAAACATATCAATGCCTCCATGAAAATAATGTTATTTGGATAACAAAAAGTGAACCAGACCAGACCTCAGGGGTTCAGTTCCCATCTCAACTATGACACTCTTTTCCTAGGTCTCCTTTCCGTCATCTCTAAAATAAGGCCTTTATATTAGACAATCTCTGAGATTCCTCCAGTTCTAAATCATTGTAATCTAAATTCCAAAGCAATTTTTTCCTTTAGTACATGTAATGTCATATTGAACTGAATTAGAATAAAAACTTGAAGGACCCAATGACTAAAGTATATTTCATCCAATTGGTGATTTTGTATATTCTTAATATTCCAACATTCCTAATATTTCCCAATATTCATAACATTCCTAAAATTTAAAAATACCTAATTTCAGAATAAGACACTTAAAATTTCCTTAATAATATAATCATAAGATAAATATTCACAGAAAATGTGCTAATTAGATGACAAAATACCTAAAAAGTTTGAATGTGTCTAGCTTACTACAAGTTGAAAATATAAAAGGATGTGAAGGGGAGAGGAATATGCCACCACCCTCCCCGCCCTGCCCAAAATATGCCTCTTTGGCATAAGGATTTTTTGAGCTGAAGGGAATCAAGACCCAACAGACTCAGGAAAAGCTTTTTACCTCTCCCTGAATTACATTAAAGAATTTAGAGAGGGAGTCTGTACCAGGAAGAGAGCTATTACCAGAGATAAGTTTTTATATATGAAAGACTTATCTGTATACAAGACAAGGCAAACATTTGTTTACCAAACATTTGCTCCTCTCCTCTTCCTCTGAATTGTCTTTCTCCCCTTTGAAGCCCAAGACCTCTATCCCATTTCCTCAGCTCAGGATAGTATATAAGCCTCAACTGCCTGGCTGCCTTCGAGCTCATATTTTTATGCAGCTCCTATAAATACAAAATCAGATTTGTTTTTCTCCTGTTAATCTATTTTATGTCAACTTAATTATTAGATCAGCCAAAGAACCTAGAAGAGTAAAGGGAAAATTACTTTTTCACCCCTACAGGTGGGACACATGTTTGTTAACATTCCTGAGATTACACATGCTAGACATGTTTGCATTTTGTAACAGGCTGTTTTGTGAAACCACAAATTTATATTAAGATATTATTTAGTGCTTAGATTTGTGATAGTTATCCTAAGTTATCATTTCACTTGACCAAACTACTACCTATATATTAGTCCTTTAAATATTGTCCATGGGGTAGGTATGGCTATCAAGGAGTAACATAAAGGGGCACTGTAGTTCTGTATCTTCACTGTGGTGACAGTAATGTGAATCTATACATGATACAACTTCATAGAACCACATACATGAATGAGTGCACATAATGTTCGTGCAATCTGCATAAATTCTATGGATTGCACCAAAATCAATTTTTCAGTTTGGATATGGAAGGACAATTATGCAAAATGTTACCACTGAGGGAAAGTGGGTGAAGGGCACATGTGACCTCTCTCTACATTTTGTCTTGCAACACCTTATGAATCTATAACTATTTCAAAATACTTTTTAAATTTGGTTATATAAGTTTTTAAAAAAAATTATACATGTGGCCAAGAAAGTATCATATTCTAAAAAAAAGTAAACTATATATAGAATCACAGAATCCACACAAAATATTATCTCACTTGTCCTCTGGTTTCTCTGGAGAAATCAAGAGGGAAGGAATCACACTTCAGTCAAAATGTTTTCAAAATCTACCAAGGCCCATACTGGTTATGCTCCCTGGATAATACCAGCAGCCTCAACTCCTTAAGAGCAAGCACAATGGCCTGACACGACTTGCTCACCGTAATGGGAGCATGGATGCATCATTTAACTCGACATAGGTTGGTGAAATAAAAATCAAGGAGGTAATGGTAGATTTACAGAGTGATACAGAGGAGAGAACATTACATCAGGGGCAAATTTTCATTTTATCATTCATTACCTTGGGCTCATGCTTAAATCTATTCATTTGCAAACTGAGGAGAGTTGGCTGTCCTCTAAATGCCTAACATGCTAACAGGCTCTATAGATTCACAGACATGAATATAGGTCAAAAGTCCTTAATATTTAATGCGCCTACGCCGATTTTCTATGATGAAAATGAATATATTCAAAATACCCACCCTTTAAAGAACAGGTCTTTCCTAAATAACCCTGCAACAAAGTCAAGCTTCCTAAGTGTTCCCCAGCAAGGAATGATAAAGTTCAACTGGCCTCTAGAAAGGGAGTAAGTAGCCAGGTGACAAGGTAGCAGATGACCTGTACATGTTTCCCAGAGCAAGCTGCAGGAATAGCAGAGCTATCAAACCAAGTGACTCCACATCAAAACATAAAGGCTTCACTGTGTTCTAACAAATGATCTCAGGGACAATTTTCAAGGCACTCAACAAGTATCATTGGCCCCATTTCAAAGAGCATTACTCTTTGAAAGATAACTTTCAAAATCTTACTTGACTCTTCTCAGTTTCGGTCTGTTTTAGCTTATTTTTCATGACTCCCTCATTTTCATCTGCTTTAGCTTCTTGTTTCTTCAATGCCTAGAATGAAAGATACAAAAAAATATGTATTATTCCAAAATACATATAGAACTGAAAGACACTATTAGGATTTATTAATGAAAAGGGGGGAAGAAGATGATTATGAGTTGTACAACATACACAAAGGAATTACAACCCTCTCATTCACTGAAGTCCTAAGAACACTTCAGCAGTGATATACATTTTTGTATCAAATATAAAAAACTTCTTGATCTTCCTAATCAATTTCCACTTAGTTTCACTTTTTCCCATCTTTGGGTATTTTGTTACACATTTAGGGAGTGTAGACAGCTAACAGTTCTCTTGGAAACAAAGCTTACTGCCAGGTGAAATAATAGTATAAAAATCATTATCTGTTCAACCATTTAGACATAATAAAAATTAGCTCACTAATTTTTCAAATTCTGAAAAAATATCTTAAGATAGAAACATGCTTGTTGCATCATTATTACATGTATGATGTTTTATCACTACACAGAACTGGCTCTTCAAACCATTCTTCACAAAGAGAAAAGAAAGCATTCTTTTCTACATTTGTCTCTCTTTAATAAAATGGAAAAAAGGAACTTAAAGAAAATTTGAATTTCAAAAGGTAACTAGAAAAATGTGTGTTTTGGTTTGCTCTACAGTAAAACAAAATTAAACTTAAGAAAAAATATATATATATACTTGGAGCAATCTTTCATGACATTTAAAAGGCATTCTATTTAAGAAAAATTTTGATAATTCTAGCATTTAGACTTAGGAAGGTATATGTGCAGAGGACACCCAAACTGAGAAAAGCCAAATGCCAGAGGTCTCCAACAAGATCTATGATGCTCAACAGAAGAACAATTTTCAGACAAACAGCAAAACATGTTAAAAACTATTTTCATGCAGGGGCACCTGGGTGGCTCAGTCGGTTAAGCATCTGACTCTTGATTTTGGCTCAAGTTATGACCTCAGGGTGGTGAGATCCAGCTCTACCTTGGATCTCTGTGCTCAGCAGGGAGTCTGCTACAGATTCTCTCTCTCCCCCTCTTCCTCTGCCCCCCCCCCACTCTCGCGCGTGTTCTCTAAAATAAATAAATCTTTAAAAAAAATTGTTTTGATGTAAATATAATCAATCATATTCAACTTCCTTAACTTACATATCCAACAAATAACTCCTAAGTGCATTTACTATGTGTCAGGCACCATGCTGGGGATACTAATATACATGCATATAAAATAACCATGGCCCCCTGTCAGGAAATTACAGCTCCCTCTGCCATGGCTCCAACTCTAATAAAAAGGAATTGAGTAGAAAGTCAGAGAGGCATCATCAAAATGAAAAATAATTTTGGTTTGAGTATAGTAATAATATTACAACACTTACAGCATTCACTATGTCCAGGCGTTCTTCTTCTTACATATTAAATACATTATATATATTGAACATATACACTTAATCTTTATTATGTGGGAAACAAAGGCAAAAGAAAATATTACATTTGCTTACTACCTACAGCCCACTGACAAGTCCTTGTAACAGGCAGAGTGACATTCCTCTAGGAACTCAGCTGCCTCGATGTTAATGGTTTGCTAAGGGCAAAATGCAATCTTAGCTTAACACTATCCTCACCCCCAAGATCCTATAAGTCTACTTTAACATATAAAAATTCCTTTGAAAACTTCCTTTATCTCTAGCCCCCAAGATATATGTTAGCAATCATCTTCCAAGCATATGACCCATCGATATACATCTGAAGGGTCTCATGACTGAGTTTTTACTAAACAGTAATAAATGACCTTTTCCTAACAGTAGTCCCCTCAAGGCCCTGGAAATCTGCCTCCAAAATACCTCGGAGGTTTGCGCCATCCCTAACCCCCTCCCAATTCGAAAGTATATAATCGGCCACTCTTCATGATCCCTGTGCAGTTCTTTCCACCCATGGGTCCTGTCCCTGTGCTTCAATAAAGCCACCCTTATGGGGGACCTGCGTGGCTCGGTTGGGCAACTGCCTTCAGCTCCGGTCATGATCCCAGGGTCCTGGGATTGGCCCGCATCGGGCTCCTTGCTCTGCAGGGAGCATGCTTCTCCCTTTCCCTCTGCCTGCCACTCCTCTGCCTGCCTGTGCTCTATCAAATAAATAAATAAAATCTTAAAAAAAAAAAAAAAAACAACCCTTTTGCACCAAAGACCTCTCAAGAATTCTTTCTTGGCCGTCAGCTCTGAGCCCCAACATTTCAAACCACATCATTTATAAATCCACAAGTTATTATTAAGCCAATTTTATTAAGAGGGAAAGTGGGGTACAAGTAGTTGAATCGTACTGCTTTTCAGGTAGTTATCAAATGATTTTGATGTTTGATATTTGTCCTTTCTTGTAGGGTAAGTGGAATTTGTAATAATATTTAATTCTATATGCATAATCTATTCAAGGTGGGATGTTTTATAAATTTTGCCCGCACTAAATTACCCTAGAAACCTGAAACTGACTGCAGGCATTTTTATTCTTTCCATGACGCTTTCCCCAGCCAACATGCGTGTGTAAGAGAATGAAAAGATAAAAGATGTTGTTGCTACATTTTTTAATCATTTCATAAAGTTTTGAACTATTTCACTTCTCAACATCATCATTTCAACCTAGCCCCATTTTGTTTTAAATGAGTTAAACTTAATTGGTTATCTTTTCAATATTTTTTCATTGAGCTAAAAACCAGCCTGGGCTTTTTCCATGGTGGGGGTGGGGGGTTGTTACAAGGAAGACTTCCTCTGGCAGCTGGTAAGTTTAATTAAACTATAAATAGCCTCTGATTCTGGATTCAAACTCCTGAGCAGAAGCCACTCCAATTCAAAAGGAGAATTAAGCTCCACTTCCCAGAGGGAAAATATCAAAAAATGTGTGGTGCTATGTTAAAAACCACTAAAGTAATTAACACTTATTTTGGTAGATACTTTGAGACTATACAAATATCCTTAAAGTTTCACCTACCAATTTTAGTTCAAAGCCAGAGCAAAGATAACACTATCAGGCCTTTTTTAGTCTACAAAATTTTCCCCCACCAAACCTTATAATCTAATACCACCCAGATTCCTAGTAAATTAACGCAGAGGTCAGTGCTTACCAGTACGTGGAACGCTAAAACTCTCTGCATTTACCCCAAGATAACTTGCTTACCCCCAAAACACTAATAAGTGATCTGGAATTTATATAAAACTATTATAGATCGATGGAATACACTCCTCAAAGCCCCACCAAACACTGGCTGTTCTCTTAATTCTCTTGGGCTACCTCCCTGTCCCCTTACATCTTGTCCATCCTCATTGTTTACTTTCTTTGCACCTTCTAGACCTTCCCCACAACCTTCTAAAACTCCCTCTCCAGGTTCTGCAGAGCAGTTTGCCTCTATTCCAGTACTCAATTTTGAACAGTTATACTTGTAACGACACCCAACACCCCTACTTCCCTGACCCTGTGAAGACTTATCAGTTACCAGAATTCATTCCCCGCAAAAGGGCAATGTGAGAAATTATTTTTATGCTCATACTAATAGATATTTAATCTTCATTTTTTATAATTAGTATAAATATTAATAATTTTACTTGATGTTAAAGAAATAGAAATCAATAAGCTGAACTTTAATTAAACAAATTGTGTTTTATAACATGGAATTATACCTTATAATAACATAATTCTTCGGAAAGTCAACTTTTTTTTAAAATCCTAATTTCCATATATGAGCTAGTTGAATAAAAGAACCTCTAATTCTTTTGGATACCTAGGAATCTGCAAAAAAAAAAAAAGTTCTTTCCTCATCACTTTCTACCTTCAACATCTGACCAGTTATTTATAATATCTCTTTCCCAAATAATATACTTTTCTACTATAGTTGTACTTTGGTGCCCAAAATCTTATTTAATACCCCCCCTTTTTTTTTTCTCCTTTTACTCTAAGGATATATAAGTCTTAGAAAAATTTAGTCGATGAGAACTTAAATTCTATTGTTTTCAGTAGAGGAGCCAAAGTGAGGTCTAAAGGAGTAACCCAAAGCAAATTACTGTATTTCCACCATATCATCTAGAAATGTCATTAAGTTTGAGCATTATTTCTGCTTCCTACAGACCATCGGTCAGTAAACAAGTAAACACACATGCAATATCTAGCCCAGAATACTGAACATATTTTCTACATTAGCTAGTTTAAAATGAAAGACAAAGAAAATCTAACTCTTAAGACCTAGTAAAAACATATTAATGCACTTTTAACTTCTGAAAACACGAATAACACTCAAGGAGAAAGACTTTAAAAACTGAATCAAAATCACAAGCTATTTCTTTAAACCTTAATAATAAACTTTAATCTACTATCTTTTTAAGTGTATGAGGCTGCAGTATATTTCTTTTCCATTTGACTTAGATCAAGCAATGAGAATTATATTAAAACTGACCCAGTAGAAGCAGTTATAAAAAGAGAAAAAAAATCACATGCCAATGAATTTCTATTATTATGTTATTTTGCTTTTTAAAGTGTGTGTTTTTTTTCCTTAAAAGCAGTTTAGCTATAAAGCTATCATGTGCCCTGCTCCAGGATTCAGATTGTCTTCTACACGTTTAAGATTACAGCAACAACACTGAGCCTTAATAGTGCGTCCCTGGAGCACATTTAAATCTTTAATAACAACAATTTTTCTTCTTTTCCTTAAGTGTGCCTATTTCCATTAAAAAGACTAACATACTGAGTATTATACTACTGTAGTTCTTTAGAGGTAGAGGATTCTGAATTCTCATGGTTACATATATTTTTTTTAAAAAAAGCAGCCTTTTCCTTTAGAAAGGAAAGGAAAGGAGAAAAGGAAGATGTTCGTAGACATCTCATCTGACCATAAAAACTCCCACAACTTTGACAGTAGGCATATTTATCAAGAGGCTCTAAAAAATAACACACTCAAAAATAAAGAACAAATAGGGAATTAAAGGCCCTTTGTCTACTGAAAAGGGACCAGCCCGCCTGGGTAAGAATGGAGCTGGAATGAAACAGAGGTAGGTCCTATGTTAACTCCCACACAGGCCACTGAAAATTAAACAAAAACAAACAAAAAATGATGAACATAAACTATCCTGTCTCATCCTAACCATTCAGCAGTGCTCCAAGTGCATGCCTTTGGTCACAAGGACAAGAACATGTAGATGACTCACTGGTAAACCAACAAAAACTATAGAAAAACAAATCTGCTCACATGGAACAATAGGTCAGTAACATTACCCTTTAAAAGGTACAAACTTCCAAGTCAGATTTTTTTTCCCAGTAACAAAGAATGAGGTCATGTCACTGAGAATTAGAAAACTACTGCTCTTACTATGTATTATTAAAGACTTTTTTTTTTTTTTTTTTTTTTAGCACTTTTAGGTTCATAGCAAAACTGAGAGGGAAATGGAGTTCCCATATACACCAGTGTCCTCATACATGCATAACTTCCGCATTATCAACATCTTCAACAAAGTAGTACATTGTTACAAGTGATGAACCTACACTAACACATTATAATCACTCACAATTTACATTAGGGTTCATTTTTGGTGCTGTACACTCTATGCATTTGAACAAATATATAATGACAGGTATCCATCATTACAGTATCATAGTGTATTTTCATAGTGTATTTTCACTAAAAATCCTGTGCTCTACCTATTCATCCCTTATCTCCCAAATTCTGGCAACTACTGATCTCTTTACTGACTCCATGGTTTTTCTTTCCCAGAATGTCATATAGTTGGAATCATACAGTATGTAGTCTTTTCAGATTATTCTTTCACTTAATAATATGCCTTTAAAGTTCCTCTATGTCTTTTCATTGCTTCATAGCTCATTTGACTATATTTTTATAATTAAATTCTTCATGTAGGTACAAAATAAAAGTTAGCAAATATTTTAAGCTTCACAATATAATGTAATTCTGATCCAAAGTAGACCACATGAACTATAAAGTTAAAAGTTTATATTAATGTATATTGAAAATTTTAAATAGCTTTAAGAACATTTGTTATATTTCAAATCAAGAAAAAACATTAAGTACTTAATATGTATAAAATACTGTAATAAGAAACATATTTAATTGAGATTTTTTTAAAAGATGGAAATCTGGTGTCTATTTCCAAAATTCTCTTTTGAAAACCTAAATCACAACTCTAAAAACCATCAAATATGAATAGAATAATACATATTTTGAAAAGGAATATATATGCATAATGCAGCAGGATTTTATTGCTCAGGACTACTACTACTCACTTAAATTAACATAGATTTTATTTCTGTCAAGCTCTGTGAATTTCTAAATTTTGTTTTTTCCTAAATCAAGTTAGAGATTCCTCCCACATGAGAACTAGCTAAAGTCATGGAAAATTTTAGCCTTTAAATTCATCCAGTTGGGGATTATCTGTGCCAACAAAAACCAAACAAAAAAAAAAAAAGTTTCTTTTCAAGACAGAAAACAATGCATTCATATTCTAAATCCCTGAACCAATATTTAACTCAAAAATAGCTAGATTTTACTTAAATTGTTCAAAGAAATTTATTTTTCAGCCATAACCAAGGAACAAAAATTCTATACAAACAACCACCACTAAAAAAAAAAAAGAAAAAGTTTAGTAAGTTAAAGTAGACCTGCATGATAAAGTCCAAAGGGAACCCAACTGTGATCATTACTATTATAACACCATACAGATTTTTGGGATATCAAAGGGAGAAATTCTAAAAACCTGCTGCCAGTTGAATTATGTGTATTTTCCAGATGGAAGTGGTAAGCACATTGTGTGTGGAGTCACAAGATACAACCATTCCTGTTTTTCAAAAGGCAGAGTAATATCAAGTATCATGCAGTTAAGTAAGATTTATCAGTAGTTAAGTACATCGGTATTACTTCTGATGGTAACTCTAATCCTTAATGATGTTCTTTAAAGATACCTGAGGTTTTGAAACATAAAACTCAAAGCTTCTCTTTGAGAATGGCCCAGATGTCTATTTTTTTTTTCTTTTTTGTCTTCTTATGATAAGGTGTTTATTTTTTCAGGAATCTGAAGAGCTTTTATAGAAATGATTGTGGTAGGATATATGGTCACTTATTACTGACCTATTTTCCCCAATGAATAGGAAACTTCCTGTTTCTACTAGGTCCATATTTATGGAGTCTATGACTGGCTGGGGCACCCTTTGCCAACGAAGCCAACCAAGGTCATGGGTTCAATCACCATGAGAGCCAATTCCCTTTGCTCTGTTCCATGGTCATAGTCCTTACCCTAAACCTTAGCCAAAGGCCACATGGAAGACTAACTAGGCCAGAGACCCCGGATGAATCAGCAAGATCTACCAGAACTATAAAAATAACTTAAAAGTAAAATCCCTATTGACTACTGTCAGGATTTCATTCTTTAAATGTTATTAAATTTGCCAATCTGCAAAACAAAACCTTAATTACTACCTACAAAGTTGGTTTGCTAAAAAGACATACAAGTCTTTTGCCTTCTTTAATTCAAAAGCAACAATGGTAATGAGTATTATTCCCTAAAATGCCACTGCTTTTACTGGAACGGATTTTATTTTTATGCAATCTTTCACTTACGAATAATCTTGCAAGTAAAGTTAAATGTGAGCCCAACAAGTGCACTTTCCAGGATTTCCTTCAAAATCAAAACGCAAAGGCTCTTAGTGGAGGGTCTGTTTTTATCTGAGTAGTTTCCTCTTTGAAAAAGGACACTCAGAGTTTTATTAGAAACCCCAGAGCAATATGATACTTCATTTGACTTTCTAAATACAGGACCACTGAGTTAGAATTGTTGACAAACAGAAGATCATAAATAATTACAAAAATTTTTAATTTCTCAAGTTTAAAAAAAATTAAAATAAAATTTCTCAAGTTTTATATGTATTTGAGCAGAATGCCCTGTAAATATATATCACCTTTCATTGCTTAGAGTTAGAGGATGTTATTTTATCCTTTGAATATTTTTTTCACTATTTTCTAATCAAAATAAAACAGTACCAAGTCAATGAGTAAGTCTATCTGTAGCAGAGTGGTCTCTGTTTACACAACATTACTATGCACTCAGTAGTTGCCCAATAAATATTAATTGATAATGATGGAAAAGCGCTTTATAAACAGATGGTCTAGGATAAATTCACTGAAAATGTAGATAGAAACATTACACTCTTCAAGAAAAGCACAAAGTAGAAATTAAACAAATCCTGCACTCAGAAAATCTCAGGCTATTGTCAGGCAGCTGTTCAGTCAACAAGAGCACAGACATTTTTCACCATCATAACATTAGCAGCATTAAATGTCTATTTGCATATGTTGCTACACAAAGGGACTCACACAGATTCATGCTAGCCTTATTTGTTATAGTTTACAATGACAATATTAGCAAGAACAAGTAAGTACACACAGCAAAATAAATGTGATTAAACAATACTTTAAGTCTCGTCATATATGGTATGAACATAAAATGTGTCAGACTTAAATGCAACTCACAGCAGCAATAAGAGTATTTATTCATAATGCAAACCTCAACTATTTCCAAACAGATTCTGAGGTTCTTTACAAGAACATCTATACACATGCTTAAAGAATAGGTGAAATAAAGAAAGGAGTCAGAGGCCATAATGGTCATTTTGGAGAAAATAAGAAATGACTCTTCAAGAACCTAGAGAGCAAATGATCAGGAAAAAAAAGAAAAGAAAGTAAAACAAAAAATTGTATGAGGACTAACTTCGATGAGGATTGGAACAAAGAAGCTACAAGCAAACTGATCAACCCAGGAAGATAACCTGAAAAACACAGCTTATTCAAAAACATTTGAATAATAAAAAATAGTTACATACAAATAATACATTATATGTTAAAAAAAAAAAAAAAAAGAAGAAGATAGCAGGAAGGGAAAAATGAAGGGGGGGAAATCGGAGGGGGAGATCAACCATGAGAGACTATGGACTCTGAGAAACAAACTGAGGGTTCTAGAGGAGAGGGAGGTGGGGGGATAGGTTAGCCTGGTGATGGTATTAAAGAGGGCACATACTGAATGGAGCACCAGGTGTTACACACAAACAATGAATCATGGAACACTACTTCAAAAACTAATGATGTATGGTAATTAACACAATAAAAAATAAAATAAAATAAATAGTTACATACATTGGAGGATTTTGGAGAAATGTTGAAATGGAGAGGTGAAAGGGGATAGAAAGTACACTGCAAACATTTAATAATTAACATCCTTAGGTAATATTTTCTTAATAAAGTAAAAAGTCTAAGAAGAGATGACATAGGTGTTAATTATACAGAAATGAGATTTTAAGAATCTCAGGACAACTGACATCTACACATCATCTCATAAAACTGCACCCTTCAAAGGAACCCAAAAACCTTCCCTAGCATCCTAACACTTGGCATTTTACTTCTCTTATGATGTAGGATACAGTTCTATACTTTCAACTTTTGTTTTATCAATATTAAATAGCAGGCTCCTGAAATATATGATCTGGAATATTCTTTAATCCAACCAGCTATTACTATCAATACTACCCAATAAAAGAGGGAACATGGCTTGTGGAAACTGTCTATAATATGCATGAACCACATGGGAATTATGCTCTGTGAATGGAAATTCAAGTACTGAGTGAGTACAAGGTTGAAAGAGACAACATACAAGATCTCTTCCAGCTTCTCTTCTACAAGGAATTTTGGGGAAAATGATATTTTCCACAAGAAAAAAATATTAAAAGGGTTTTATTGTCATCTGAAATGATCAAAGCCTAATAAAACAGACTTACAGGTTAAATCAGCAGGGGTAGGGGGCAGGAGGCAAAGAGGTAAATCAAGAAAAAGACTAAGGAAGAAGACTGGAGAACATGATGTCTTGGACCTGCACATTTCAAGCTATGCCAAATAGTGTTCAACCGGCTTTGAAAGACAAATCCTATAATAGGAAATCATTCTTTTCCATCTATTTCATTTTTATCAGCATGGTAACATTAATGGTTCTTTCACAACCTTACAGAAAAGTGTTTACTTTATCTTTGCAAAAAAATAAGTAATTCACAGGTAACAAACACAGAAGAGAGAAGAAAATAATTAACATGGTATAAAATAGTAAGACAAAGAACAATATTGTAAATCAAAACTATATTGAATCAGAATTTAAATACGTATTTCGGCCATGGATTGGTAAAGTGCTTATCATGTAGCAATAAGCAATGGGATAGAATCACATTCATAAAAGAAATACCTAAAATGATTTGAAAACACAAAGTCTCAGCAAAAATGCCACTTCTTCCACCCAAATTTTCCCAGAGGGTCAAGAAGAGATAACTATTGGTTCTAGAGGGGAGGGGGGTGAGGGGATGGGTTAGCCTGGTGATGGGTATTAAAGAGGGCACGTACTGCATGGAGCACTGGGTGTTATACGCAAACAATGAATCATGGAACACTACATCAAAAACTAATGATGTAATGTATGGTGACTAACATAACATAATAAAAAAAAAAAGTTGAAAAAAGAATAGATAACTATTTCCCCTCTGGGCTCCTCTGAAGCCTATTTCAAAACTGAAATAACACGCTTAGTGAATTACAGAGATTATTAACATTTCTTTCTCAGCTAAACTGGGGGTCCGTCAAAGTCAAGATCATGCTTTAAGTACCATTAAATCTCTAGTCTGCAGCACAGTACCTGGCATATACTAACTACTTGAAGGTATAGGCTGAATATTTTACTATGTATAGTTCTGACTACATAGTAGACAATAGAAACACTTATCGGGCCCTTATTCCAGGCCAGCCATAGCTCTAGGTACTGTGGATACAGCAGTGAACAAAGTGCCTGCCTTCATAAAGCCTGCATTCTGGTCAGGGGGCAGACAGATGACAATAAAAAGCACTAATAAAAAAAAATATGGCAGTTTAAGAGGTTCAGGAGTGAAGAATGGGTTTATCTAGGATAGTTAATAAGGTCTTGCTGAAGTAGGGCTCTGAATGACATGAGGGTAAACAGCAATGCAACTGTTTCCAGAGTTGAAAATTCCTGGCTCTGGAAATGGAAAGTGCAAATGTCCAAAAGCAGGAGGGTGCCCGGCATGTCTCGGGAAAAGCAAGAAGGCAAGTGTAGTTGGCCTAGAGTGGACAAGAAGAACGACAGAGAATTAGTGGACAAGAAGAACGACAGAGAATTAGAGGAGTGGGCATACAGGAACAATAAGACGGGTCTTGTAGGCAGAGGACTTTATATTTCATTCTGAATATTATAAAGAAACCATTGAAGAGTTCTGAAGAATGATGTGGCACTATCTGGTTCTGTGGGGAAAAGACTGTAGGAAGGTAAGAATGGGAGCAAGGGGGCTGGCTACTGCACCAGCCCAAGCAGGAGAAAATAGAGACAAGAGGATAGATGAGAGTAGTAGTGATGGAGGGGATGAGGAGTGATCAATTCAGAAAATATTTTTTAAATATTACTGATGTCGTGCCTGGGTGGCTCAGTCTATTAAGCATCTGACTCTTGATTTTGGCTCAGGTCATGATGTCAGGATCATGGGATCAAGCCCTGTGTCCGCTCAGCACGGAGTCTGCTTGCCCCTCTTCCTCTACTCTTCCTCCTGCTTGTCCTCTCTCTCTTTCTCTCTCCCTCCATCTATTCTCTAAAGTGAATAAAATCTTTAAAAATAAATAGAGCTAGGGGCGCCTGGGTGGCTCAGTCGTTAAGTGTCTGCCTTCGGCTCAGGTCATGATCCCAGGGTCCTGGGATCGAGCCCCGCATCGGGCTCCCCGCTCAGTGGGAAGCCTGCTTCTCCCTCTCCCACTCCCCCTGCTTGTGTTCCCTCTCTCTCTGTCAAATAAATAAAATCTTTAAAAAAATAAAAAATAAAAAAAAATAAATAGAGCTAACAGATTTAATGATGGACAGGATGTGAAGGATGAGAGAAATGGTAAAGGCGAGAACATAAAGGAACCACATAAAATTTTTTTAATATAAAGTTAACATTGCTTTTGTCATCAAGACAAGTATCCATCCTTTTAGAAGAAATAAATCATAGGAGCTACTTACTAGGCTGAACCACACAAAAAAACACAATTTAGCACCTTCTATTCAAGTTCCCAGGTCAGGAAGGGAAAGAACAGGAAATGGAGCTCCAGCAACCCAAGTCTGCCCAGGCTTTGTGGCTTTAAATCACAGCACCACTCTAACTTGATTCCCATCCAAGTCTGATATTGCCTAACAATGCTTCAGGTTCTCAATCTCAGATGAAAAATAGGAAACTGAACAACTTTTTCTCACTGCCAAATAAGCCCATGGACTGACAACATAAGGTTATAGGTGTAAATAGTGTTCTAACTTGACCATAAAAGATGATAGAAAAACCTAAACAATTTCTCATTTCTTGAGTAATACCACAGCTTCAGTATTTACACATACACACACACACAAAAAAAAATCTAGGGTACTGAATAAAAATGTAAATTAACTAGAAATGCAAGGAATCATACAGCTATAAAAAATGCTTTTGTATCAGGTGAAAGAAACAAAAACAAGATCACACAAAGGAAAATCAAACAACATTAGAACACCAGTGGAAAATGACTGTAACTGGGTTGAGTGGACAACAAGGTACAAAGGCAGTGATGATCAAGGAAAAGAAAACGATAATTAGGAGAAAGAGTTTGGATCTATTTAAGATAAAAATGTAGAGAAAGTATCTTTGGGACATTCCTGTATAGATTAGATACATGAACCATGGACAAGGGCATGGGAATACATGATTCCAGTGACATAAACTCTCATATCAAATTACAGTCTCTAATTGTTTTACTATATGTAAAAAGATTTTTTCCACAGAGGGAGGGAGGGAAGGAGGAAGAACTGTAACCCTAAATAGGAAGCATAAAAGAAACTCCAGCAAAAATGCATAAAAATGATAGTTTTAGTGTTAAATATAACAGATGTCTTAATATATAATACTCAATGTGTCATATTTTATTTTTCAACTGTAGAAAGCAACACTGTTTCAAATTTAAATTTCCAAATAGCAATAGTTAATTATATTCTTTTTCAGTTGCAATGTTTGTGCCAAGCACACTTTCAGGGAGCCCTAATAGTTGAGGTATATATATTATCATCATTTTCCAAGAAAGTTTAGCAACTTTAATGAAGGATGCCTGCTGGGTCACAATTGATGGTTCAATACTGACGACTAGTGGTCAAAAACATGTAGTCATTCCGTATTTTCAAGTATTCTAAGACTTTTATCTAAATTTGAAACAGGTAGTGTTAATCATGTGAAAAACACATATTAAAAGAATTTTCAAACATTCTGAAAATTACAAAGGAAAAAACTATCTCTTAAGTCTTTTCTGTCCATTATTTGCTATGTCTCCAAACCAAAGTCAATCAGCCTTTGATATTGACCCATAATGGGAACCTCATAAGGTGTTGGTTCATTCACATCCCCACAGTTGAATTAACAGTTTCAGAAATCCATAATTAATATCTTAAAGAGATCTTACTTTCAGAATTATTATATCTGAGCAGTTCTAAATTTTTTTCTAACTTCATCTGTTAGGCACCAAGAAATCAGAAATTTAGTTGTCCTAAATTCCCAACATAATATGAAAAACAGTAAAGTACCATATCAAAATATTCTTTCTAAAAAGTTAAAATTTAATTGTGATTGTCTTAATTCTTGAAGAATGCTTGTGGGATTTCAGTTAAATCATTTCAACTGCTACATACTCAACTTCAAAGTTGAACAAATTTGTTAACATTCACTTTCTTCTCTGCAGGAATAAGAGCAGTAGGATAATACAACACAGACAAACCTCTGAGAAAGAAAAAAGTTTGTTTTTTTAACCAAGAGTGTTGCATGCAGCCAAATGGTCACTCACATGTGAAAACAATGGTCATTCCTTCAACAACTATTCACAGACTGTCTGCCGTGGGAGATAAACACTGCATTACATGCCCCAGAAAACAGGTGTGATGGACAAAGTTCCTGCCAACAGAGTTGCCATTTTAGTGGGGAAGACATACAATAATAAACAAATATACAATTATAGATGGTGTTAAGTGCTATGAAAAGATAAATATGACATGACAGAAAACAATGTGGCAGAAAAGAGCTACTTTATTCTTTAAAGATTTATTTATTTATTTGGGGAAGAGGGGGACAGAGGGAGAAAATTTCAAGCCGACTCCCTGGTGAGCATGGAGCTCCACTCAGTGCTTGATCTCAGGACCTTGAGATCATGACCTGAGCCAAAATCAAGAGTCAAAGGCTCAACCAAATGAGCCACCAGGCATTCCAGAAAAGAGCTATTTTTTTGTGTGTGAGTAAAGAGATAAAAGTTTATTAAGTGAAGATACAGAAAAAGCTCTTAAGAGTGAGAGGTGTCCCAAAAGGGTTGCCTGAAAAGAGCTATTTTAGAAAAGGGAGGGGCAGGGCAGTTCTCTCTGAAGGGGTGGCAACAATTAAACCTGAAGGATGAGAAGATATAAGTTTGCTGAGGGTCAGAAGAAAAGTGTTCTAATAAGACACGGAAAGGAAATCACTGTGCTTAGAGCACAGATTTCTTAGAACAATTTGTATAGATGCAATTTTTAAATTTGAGAATAACCATCTAAAAAATGGAAATCTAATCAAAGTCAGAAGTATAAAAATGAATATATAACACATTTTAATCCAGTACAAAACAAAAAAAAAGGGGGGGGAACCAACAACAAAAAAAGAAGAGATGTTAAAAAAACAAATAAAAGGATAAAACATTTCCAAATGCATGAATAATTTTAAGTATAAACCGACTAACCCAGCCATTAAAAGACATAATTTATCAAATGAGATTTTTAAAGTCCAGCTATAAGGTGTTTATAAGAAACATACAAAAATAAGTTACAAAGGAAGGATTAAAATATCGCAGAAAAATCATATGTCAAGAAAACAGTAACTCAAAGAATGTTAATATCAAGAGGAACACTACAGATTAAAAAATAATTGACCAAGAAGTAATTAATTCATATCCATGAAACCAGTCACAAAATAGAGTGAAACTAAAACTAAAAAAAAAAAAAACTAGAGTAAAATCTTGGAAACCTAGGAATAGAAGGCAATGTTCTTAATCTGAAAAAAGACAGCACTGAAAAAACCAGTAGCAAACAATATGCAACAAGATTAACACTTTAGAAGCATCCCTATAAAAACAGAAATAAAGCAAGAATTCTTGCTATCTTTGTTTCTATTCAACACTGCACTTAAGTTTCTAGCCAGTGCAGTAAAGCAACAACAAAGAATTATAAAGTTAGAGACTAAATTGCCTTCCATTTCATATATGATTATCTACACAGTGTATAGTACATGACAGTAATACATGAAAGCTGCTAACAAATTATAAAATAAGATCATTAAGCAAAATTGTTGCATACAAGAGCCACATATAAAACCAACTGCACTCCTATATACTACAGATAACCAATCAGAGATGTAATAGAAGAAAATATTCCATTCACAATAGAAAGAAAAACTCTAAGATACCTAGGAATAAGTCTAACAAAAGCTGTTAAGACCTTTATATACAATTACAAAACATTATTGAAGAACATTAGAAACCATCTCTCTTCAAATTAATCTATGTAGTCAGTACAATTATAATCAAAATGCCAGCAGGATTTTTCAAGGAACATGACAAGAGATTTTCATTATCATTTACCAAAATATAATGAAAGCTATAATAATGGAGATAAAATGATATCAGTTCAGGCATAGACAAACAGATCAATAGAAAAGCATATAGAACCTGAGATATAACACGGGAAACTAGATATATAACAGAAGTGGCATTTAAATCAGTGGGGAAAGAACAAATTATTCAAAAATGATGCTGAGGCAACTCATTAGTCACATAAAAAATAACAGATTCCTTCCTCGTGCCATTAAAAAAGTAAAATTCCTGAGGGAAAACACAATAATCAATATTTTCAAATGAGCAAATGATAAACAAGCTACTGTACCAGCACAAATGCAAACTGCCAAAAAAATATGTGAAAAGATGTTCAAATTCACTAATAGAGAAATGCAAATAAATATAAAAATGAGTTAACACTTTATACCCGTGAGCCTGGCAAAAATTAAAGAGAATGTAGGGCAAAGGGCCATTTTCAACCATTTTACTAACAGAACTGTAAAAGGTTAGAACCTTTTGGTAAAGATAATCTGATAGCCTCTATTATAATAAAAATCCATCCATGGGAATAAAAGATTAAGTTTGAACCATATCAGCTAGTTCAAGGAATTTCCAGAAAGTACTGGTGAGAGGAAAAACCAAAAAGCAGAAATGTGTGTGTGTGTATGTGTGTGTGTGTATAAAATATGATCCCATTTTATTAAAATGAAACATACCAAAAAAGTCCTATATATGCAAAGGTATATATGGTCCAAATACATCTGTCTAGGATAATTAAGAGTAATAATTAAGGAAAATATAAAGGGATCTCTCCCAGGCTGTTCACACTGGCTCCTTTTTCTTAGAGAGTGGGGTTAATGGTTGATGATCACAGAATACATAAGAGAAGGGGGGAAAAAAACGGGCCAAGCAAATAAATAAACAAAAGCTGAATTAAAAAGAGAATGAATGAACATTTATGATATGATCACATTTAGTTATACACTTATTTAAATTATATATGATTAAATACTTTTCATACTAAATACTTAATAAAAATGTTAAAAGAATTATGTGAGAAATAAAAACTAAAACAGTGGATCAAAACAGTGTATGAATATGGTCACTACTTAATGCATTTGACAAATATTTATTAAGTGCATACTATGTCAAACGTTAAAAATGCAAAATGTTCAAAATGAGTACAATTAAATATCAGGAAACAGTAATTAGTAATAACCTGGCACAAAAACCTCACGTAAAATAGATCACTAGAAACAGAATAGTGAGGAGAAAAAAAGCCATCGCTGCAAAAGGAGAAAAATAGTCAATGGGGTTAGGGTTTATTAAAAAAATAAAAACCAGGACTTATTAAGGCTCAGACTTACCCTACACATATAGCTCCACCCCATGAAAAATAAACACTAGAGCAGGAGTTCTAGAATTTTCCCCAGCTACACACATTTTCCTACAAGATAGTATATGTGTAGTTGTCCTGTTGTGATACTCTGCTTTCAGGCTGTTGGTAGTCTGAGGGTCCTGCCTGTCACCCTTACTGTGTTACTCGGTGCTTACCACATCCCACCTGGTCACCTGGGCCTGAAAAGAACCGCATTCTAGAGCTCATGTCCCAAGGATTGGGAAAATAAGGTGCATCTTCTGGGCCTTCCTCATGCTTTCCACGGAGCTTGTATTTTAAACTCCCATTGACTTGTATATTCTACTGGTCTTTCTCAAAGCCCAGGGAAGCTGTTGGGCTGGTCAATGTCAGAGTGATTTAATGGGCATTTATATAAAAGGCATCAAGTAACATCAGTGGGGAAGAGGATGCTTGTACTATGAAATAAATATGTGAAAATGTCGGGGCACTGACTATGGAAACAGGAGGGTAAAGTGCCAAGCAAAAGTTATACAATTCAGCCTTGGAAAGGTAAGTGAAGTCCAAAAATGTACCAGCCTCAGAAAGGTCTCCTTGTCAATCCAAACCAAGTAGGAGAGTCTTAACAGGAATGGGTTAATGAGGCCACCTTAGAACATTTGCCTGACTAGATTCTCCTCTGAATTGACACAGAAATTTCAAGGGAGATGCTAAAGCTATTAAGAGGACATTAGGAAAACATTCTTGGCTTCCTTAGAAGCTTCTCCCTTAATGAGTCCAAACTAAATACATTTATAAACTGTCCCCAAGGCTCTTCTTAGGTGAAGTATCCATATTACTCAGCATCTCTGGAGCCACAGTGACATTTCTGGGAAGGAACAAATAGCTATTTCTTCATTAGGTTTTTCGCAATTGGTACAGATGCCAAAAGATGAAGAAAAATATAGGAAAAAACATCTATCAATCACTTTAACTTTTCTGTATAGGCTTTAACATTATTGATGAGGCTCACATAATCTGGTTTCTCATAGATGTACAGACCGAAAACCATTGAGCTGAGCTCCCATCTTACACTTAACAATTCCCCACTAATCTTCACCATCTTCAATTAAGATTCCATTCTTCACCTTCCCCATAGACTTCTCCATGAAGTTCCTTTAAATCTTGAGACACCTGATTCACCCTAGATCACTGGCAAGCATGGAATATTTTTGGTGGAGGTAAGTGGGAGAACTAGCACTTTATTTAATATGCTATGCAATGTTCTGAAAGGCATATACAAATATGCATCCAGCATTTATCTCATGTACTTCATTTTAAGGAATTCAAATAAAGACAAAGATATAACATTCAATCTAGTCTGAAGGCCAGTTGAAGATCTTCACCAAGTTAAGAAAATCTAACATTCATGTGATATCAGTAGCACATGAATAGTTGAGACTCAATAAAGGAAGCAGATTCCAGAGTGTCTACAGCCCTCCTGCTTAGACCAAGAGGGGGGAAAAAACACAAACACATTAGAGAGTGAACAATTCCTTAAGACCTCTAAACAAGAAGAGGAGAGTGGCTGTTCCTCAACCAATTTTCAATGATTAATACTGTGTTTTTCGGGGCGCCTGGGTGGCTCAGTCATTAAGCGTCTGCCTTCGGCTCAGGTCATGATCCCAGGGCCCTGGGATCGAGCCCCGCATCGGGCTCCCTGCTCCGCGGGAAGCCTGCTTCTCCCTTTCCCACTCCCCCTGCTTGTGTTTCCTCTCTCGCTGTGTCTCTCTCTGTCAAATAAATAAAATCTTTAAAAAAAAAAAAAAAAAAAAAAAATACTGTGTTTTTCATTAAATGGGAACAGATAAAGCTCCAAGGACCTAAGGACCTCATTAGATCACTAAAAAAAAGCAGGTTTTAGCCAAAAGTACGTATTGCCTCCCCATGACATTATACCTAAAAATCTGACATTGGAATTTTTAATGAATACTCCTAATCTCTTAACAATTTTTAAATGTCATAATTTTCACTAACATTGAATTATACATTTTAGGGAGGCAGAAGAGCACAGTGGCTGAAAGTCCAGATCTCCTTACTCACCTATAGATTCATTTTCCTCACCATAGCCAGAAACAAAATATATCAATTACTATCATCATACAGTATAGGTCTTTGCAAAAGTATTTTTTAATATTGAAAAGAAAGCAAAGTGTTTCCTCTCCTTAAACATGACCTTTCCAGAACAGCCTAAGCCACTTAACTTGGGAGTAGGAAAACGTTAACAGCCTAAATTAATCCTTTCCAGCTTCCACTGCACTGTTTAATCCAAAAACCACCTTTTAAAAGCGTATAGGTCACCACTTATATTAAAGTGACAAAATATGAAATTAAACATTTCTTATCAATAGTGATCCTCTACTGTATTGTCAGAGATGGAATTCCAAATCACAGCTCAAGCTTTTAGTCAAATTGACAATTACAATGCAAATATTCAGGCTCTGGTTTCTCAATAATAGGGGTGGGAAGCAATCTTCCTCTCCCTCTTTGTAATTTTGTGCATTCTGCAAAGAAAGAAGAAAATAAGTACGGAAAATTTCTCTAATTTTCTCTTGCAAAAAAGAACAATTGTCTATTCTTATGCTCACCAGATGCAATTTGCTTTGAGAACAAATGTATAAAAATCAAGGTTTAAAGAAAAAAAAAAAAAGGCTACCCACATGCTGTATCTAATTATTCAACAAAGTATCCCCTTCAAAGTAATTACCAACTAACAAGGGTATGCTTCCTTTTGTGAAATGGAGGAAAATGGAATTTTAGAAAACAAAAGTAGATTTTTCTATTGCTTACATTATAATTTCAGAGTTGCCATTTTTTCTAATTTTCAATTGGCAGTGTCTAATAATTAAAAAAAAATTTAATCCATCAATTTATAAGGGTCAATGATCTTGAAGCACACATAAGTGCATTTTTAGAGCACCACTTTTAGAGAAAATCATTTTGTAAAAGAAAAAGAAATCCTTTTTAAAATCTTTTTGTTTTAATTTTTATACTTTACGTATAAATCTAAGACACATTTAAAGGGAAATTCAACAAATTAATTTTCTATAATGATAGTAATAAAATATAACTAATGTAACACAATGAAATTCACAAATCTACACCAACATTAATTAATTAAAGGAAAAAGCAAAGTCTTTCCTCACAGTAGGAATCTAATTAATAAATGCAGAAAAAGTGATGGAATGTGTAAAAAAAAAAAAAAAAAATCACGATTTAGCATCACCTATAGTAATTGTTTCATGAAATAATATTAATAAATGCTAAAATCTGTGGATGAACATACAATAATAAGCTATTTTCAAGTTTCAAAGAATCTCCACATAAAATAAATATTTAAAAAAGCATAATAGTAAAATTTACAGTGGAGAAACCTGGCAGACAACATCTTAACCAAATGTTCAGTTTTCATCAGTAATGGGACAAATGGCTCCTAATAAGATAAGCCTCCTAATAAGATATCCTGGGAAGAATGCAACACCAATTCTCTGGGTTTCCTGCCAAAAGTCTATAATGTAAATTTAGTCATGAGACAACATCAACAAACCAAAATGCAAGACTTCTACAAAATAACTGGCCAGTACTCTGCTGAAAAAACTGTTCCAGATCAAAGGAGACTAAAGAGACATGATGGTCAAATGCAATATGTGACCCTGTATTATATCCTGGACCAGAAAAGGATGTTAGTGACAAAATGTGAATAAAAACTATAGATTATATCATAGTACTGATCCAATGTTAATTTCCTGTGATTATGGAAGAGAACATACACACCATACTATTTAGGTGTAAAAGTATTTATATCACGTCTGCAACTAGCTCAAAAAAAATTATATATATGTAATATATAATAACTGTTATACATTATTATTATTATTATATAGATATAAAATGTGAATATTGGAGGAATCTAGGTAAAGGGCATACAGAAATCCTTTATTCTAATTTTTCAACTTCCTCCTAAGTCTGAAATTTCAAAATAAAAAAGTTACCTAAAAGGTAAGTGATCTCAATTTTGGAATGGTATGACCATAGTCTAGTCCAGGGGTTGGCAAACTTTCTATAAAAGAGCCAGACAGGCTTTGTGGGTCACACGGTCTCTTTTACAACTTCTCAATGCTGCCAGTTTCAAAAAACCACCCACAAACAGTAAATGAATGGAATGGCTGTGTTCCAATAAAACTTTATTTACAAAAATAGGCAATGGGCCACATTTGGCCCAGTGGCCATAGTTTGTTGACCTCTGGTCTAGTTCATGCCAAGGAAAATTGATCAGAGTAATCACACTTTCAGTTAACATTTTTGAGCACATGCCAGATACTATATTTAGTGGTTTATAAGCATTAACTCATTTATCCTCACACTAACATGATTAGGTAAATACTATTTCTGTTTTTCACAGAGGAAATGGGCCTAGAAAAGCAAAGGAACTTGCCCAAGGTCACACAGCCAGCAAGCAGTAGACTTTGGGTTTGATCCAGGTAGGGCTGTCTTCACACACTGAACTAGATAACCTATACGCTATACTACTCAGACGGACTGAAATATATATGCAACGACCAAGGAACTCTAACCATTTTAACAATGGCTAAATAACTATCTGAACTATCCGAACTCAAGATTTACATTCTGGAAGGTATTTTTCACAAACCTCCTGTAGCTGTAAAGAAATAAGTCCCAGCTGATCCTGACGTTTTTCCACCAGCTCTCTTTCTATGCGCATCTCTCTTTCTATTTCCTGAAGCCGTCGTTCCACCCGATCTGAAACCTTAACATGGACAGAAATGGTGACATTACAGAGCTGTTAGGCAAAAAGAGAACATATTGAAGAGATATTTTATGCCAGATACACTACCACCTACAGCATTTAAGAATGGCTTATTTATAGTGTCCTTTTTAATACTATTATACAACAGATTGCAAAAAAAGGACTGAAAGTTACAAAAGAAAACAATCATTAGTCTTTAAATCATCAAAACCTGGATCCCAATAAAGGACTTAAATCTTTCAAAGTATAATAATTCAATAGATCAGAGTTAAAATAGACTAGAAAAGAGTGCCCTCTGGTGAAGTAGAAGGAAAATACCAAGTTTGCCAATGACTGCATTTATTACTCTATTAATGATAAACTGTTCTATTTAGTTCTTTTGCATTTTAATTATCTATAAACATGACTTGCCTAGAAAGGTTCTGATGTCTATGAGCAGCAAATAATTAAAAGGTTTTTCATTAGCTTGTCAATCTTTTCTACTGTGATCTACTGAAAATAAACCAGCTGTAAAAGATCAAAAACTAAAGTCAAACAGAAAAATGTTTAATTGGGACTCTCTAAAATAAACATGAAAGAATTTTTTTTCTCTGATGCAAGATTTTCCTTGCTAAAAGTTGTACAAATTCAAATACATTTCATGTATATCATCATATAGTCCCCTAAATAAAATTTACCTATTTGATGATGTGTATATTTCATGCAGGAGGCTATGGGGGATAAAAGACATTTGGATTCATTTAAGAGAAGCAATAAATATAGCCCTGTTATAAGAAATCTTTTGTTAACAATTCTATATAGCCAGAAGGGTCCTGGTAACAAGGAATCTTACTGGGGCGAAAGAAATGTTCTAAACTGGACTATGATGATGGCTGCACAACTCAGTACATTTACTAAAAATCATTGAGTTGTGCACATAAAGCAGATTAATTTTATGATAAATTATAGATTAAATTGTTTTTTAAAATGACACTGGTAAACATAAGTTTAGTCAATAAAAGCTGAGCAAAAATATTCTATCAAAAAAATTAGCAGTTAATATTTACTAAGAATGAAAATTCTTGGTTTTCCACTTTTTACTGCTTAAAAACAATTTTAAGATATTTACTATGATACTCACAGTGCTTTACTAAAAACTCAAAACACCCTTCAGCATCAAGCTTCTAATTTATCGTAGTAATCAACCCTAATATCCCAATAAATAATTTACTACTGCATCTGAAATAAATGTAGTACCTGCTGTAATAGAAAACAATACTGGATAAATACTAAAAAATAAAAGGATGTTAATTCATGCAATTTTTACAAAATGGAAATACCTTTATAGTTCACTCTTAGTGTAAAAAGTAATAGCAAAATTCATCAGAAAAAAAAATAATACAGAATCATCTCAAACTCATTAGGGTGGCTACTATCAAAAACAAACAAAACCAAAAAACCAGAAAATAACAAGTGTTGGAGAGAAAGTGGAACCCGGGTACACTGTCAGTGGGAGTATAAAATTGTACAAATTGTATAAAATGGAAAACAATATGTTGGCTCCTTAAAAAAATTAAACAGAGTTACCAGCAATTCCATTTCTAGGTATATACCCAAAAGAACTGAAAGAGGGTTTTAAAGAGATATTTGTAGACCCATGTTTATAGCAGCATTATTCACAATAGCCAAGAGATGGAAGCAACCCAAGTGTCCATAGACAGATAAATGGATCAACCAAATGTGGTTACAAATACAATGGAGTATTATCCAGTCTTAAAAAGGAAGAAACTTCTTACCCATGCTACAACATGGATAAACTTTGGAGACATTATGCTAAGTAAAATAAGCCAATCACAAATAGACAAACACTGTATCATTCCACTTATATGAGGTACCTGGAGTAGTCAAATTCATAGAGACAGAAAGTTGAAAGGTGATGTCCAGGGACTGGAAAAGGGGTAGCTTGGAGAGTTGTTGCTTAATGGGTACAGTTCCAGTTTTGCAAGATAAAAAGAGTTCTAAAATGGTGAATGTGCAGAACACTACTAAACATTTAAAAGTGATACAATGATAGGGTCCCTGGGTGGTGCAGTCATTTAAGCATCAGACTCTTGTCTTGGCTCAGGTCCTGATCTCATGGGTCGTGAGATCGCGCCCCACGTTGGGCCTTGTGCTCAGTGCAGAGTATACTTAAGACTCACTCTCCTTCTCTCTCATTCCCCCCCCAACCCGTGTGCACTCCCTCCCCTCTCTCTCTTAAACTAAAGCTTAAAAATAAAATAAATCTTTAAAAAGAAAAAAGTGAGGATTACCTGGGTGGCTCAGTCAGTTAAGCATCTGCTTTCAATTCAGGTCACAATCCCAGAGTCCTGGGATCAAGCCCTGGGGTCTGGCTCCCTGCTCAGTGGGGAGTCTGCTTCTCCTTCTCCCTTGGCCCCTCCCCCACTCCACGCTCTCTCTCTCTCTCTCTCTCTCTCTCTCTCTCTCAAATAAATCAATAAAATCTTTAAAAAGTGATATGATGGTAAATTTTATATTTTACAATTAAAAATAAAAAAGAATAAAAAGAAAGAAATATAATCTGCTAATACCATCCATGAAGAGAAAAACACTGATAAGTATATTGTTGTATACTTTCAGAAATTTTTCTATGCATATGTGCATGACTAGTCAAACACATATCCATTTCACTTCTTTAAATAAAAATGAAATAAATTTTTTGCAGTTGACATATCATGGGCAACTTTACATGACAACAAATAAATCTATATCCTTTTTCTTAACAAATGCATAGTTCTCCATAATTGATTAAAATAATTCCCTACTGATAATGGGATAACAATTATTTATTTTTACTGTATGCTATGACAAATATTCCTATATAATTTTTGTAAATTCAAGATACAATCTTTAAGTGGAACTGTTGAACCAAAAGGTATGAATCACTTACAAAAAAATAAAACATGAAATAAAATAAAACTTGGAAGTATTTTGGATTTTTATCCAAATCTTTTACTCTAAAAGAAGACTGAGGAGATGAAGTTACTAACGAGGGGTCACACAACTAATCAGTGAGAAAAATAAGCCTAATACAGGTCTCCCTTTCCAGCAATATTTTAAAAGCCCCAGGTCCATTTTCATGCATTCATTCAATAAACATGGACACTCATTTGTTCCAGTTGTTGTAGTAGGTAGGAATAGAGCAATACATTGTTGTATCCATACCCTGCCTTCAAAGAGCTTGCTACTGAAGACTGACACTGAATGAGCAGGTAGAATTTCTCTCATTAAATTCAATGAGTTGAATGACTTCTGTATTTCAGGAAGGAAGGCTGTGCTTTTTAGCAAAATCCAAATACCGAAATCCAAATACTGAAATAAAAGCCCCAAATTATTAAGACAGTTTCTTCAATAAATGGTATTGGGAAAACTGGGCAACTATACACAAAAGAATTAAACTGAAACACTTTTTTTTTTTTTTGGACCACTTTCTTACACCATATACAAAAGTAAACTCAAAATGGATGAAAGACTTAAATGGAAGACTGGAAACCATAAAACTAGAAGAAAACATGGGCAGTAAGCTCTTGGAAATTAGTCTGTGCAATATATATTTTTTGTATCAGTCTCCTCAGGCAAGGGCAACAAAAGTAAAAATAAATAAATGTAACTAGACCAAACTAAAAAGCTTTTGCAGAGGCGCCTGGGTGGCTCAGTCAGTTGGGCGGCTGCCTTCGGCTCAGGTCGTGGTCCCAGGGTCCTGGGATTGAGCCCTGCATCGGGCTCCCTGCTCGGCGGGGAGCCTGCTTCTCCCTCTCCCTCTGTCTGCCGCTCTGCCTATTTGTGCTATCTCTGTTAAATAAATAAATAAAAATTTTTAAAAAGCTCTTGCAGAGCAAAGGCAACCTAGTGAATGGGAGAAGATAATCTGCAAAAGATATAACAAATAAGTGGTTAATATCAAAAATGTATAAAGAACTCACCTAATTCAGTACCAAAAAATCCAATTTAAAAATAGGCAAAGGGACTAAATAGACATTTCTCCAAAGAAGACATAAAATGGCCAACAGACACATGAAAAGATACTCAATATCACCAATCATCAGGGAAACACAAACCAAAACCACAAAGAGATATCGCCTCACACCCATTAGAATAGGTGTGCTCAAAAAGACATGAAATAACAAGTGTTGGCAAGCATATGGAGAAAAGGAACTCTTGTGCACTGTTGGTGGGAATGCAAAATGGTTCAACCACTCTGGAAAAGAGTATGAAGGTTCCTCAAAAAATTAAATATAGAACTACCATACGTTACAGCAATTCCACTTCTAGGTATTTATCCAAAGAAAATGAAACCACTAATTCAAAAAGATATATACACTATGTCCACTGTAGTGTTATTTATAATGCCAAGATATGGAAGCAACCTATGTCCATCAATCAATGAAGGGATAAAGATGTATACATACACAAAAAAGAATGGAATCTTGCCATTTGTGAAAACATGGACAATTCTAAAGGGTATTATGCTAAGTGAAATAAGTCAGACGGAGAAAGGTAAATACTGTGATTTCACTTATACGTGGAATCTAAAAAAATACAAAACAAAACAGACTCAGTGATACAGAGAACAATCTGGTGGTTGCCAGAGGAGGGGGGGGGGATGAAACAGGGGAGGGGGATTAAAGGGTACAAACTTCTAGTAAAAAAAAAAAAAATCCAAAATTATTTAGCCATTAGCTACTTCACCACCATAGCTAGTACATGTGATGATGTCGAGTTACCCTATTTGGAGGATTCTGTTTTAAAATTAATATTTTTGTTAGGTAGCTTCTGACATGATTTCAATGGTTTCTGCTTCCTGGTATTCATCTACCTGCAAAATTTCTTCCCCTTGAGTGTGGACTGGTCCTAGTGACTTCCTTCTAATGAATAGAATATGGCAAAAGTTATGAGATATCACTTCCATAATTAGGTTACAAAAAATAGTGATTTCCATTCTTGGTAGCACGTTCTCTCTTGCTAGCCCTCTCTCTTGCTTGCTCTGATGAAGCAAGCTGCCATGTTGTAAATGCTCTATGGAGAGGCCACGTGTCAAGTAAATCAAAGAAGTCTCTGACCAACAGATCATGATGAACTGACACTTCAATCCAATAACCTACAAGGAACTGAAGGAGCTAGGAAGTAGATCAACTAGTCAAGCCTTGAGATGACTATAACCTGTGAGAGATCCTAAGCCAAAGGACCCAGCTAAGCCACACCTGGGTTGCTAACCCAGAGAAACTATCAAATAATAAATGTTTTAAGCCAGTAAGTTCAGGGATAATTGTTACACAGCCATAGATAACTAATGCAATTTTTTAAATCTGTTTTAAAATAAATCCTCAACCAGGAAATAAGCTAGAGAGCCTAATACATGCATATTCCCCACTCCATCCACAAAATTTCTATTTCATAGAATTTTGTTCTCAATTTCAAAATATTATGATTTTTCACTAGTATTAGCCTTCTCTGTAATCCAGTGATAGATGAGCACCTCTTTAGTCCTAGCTGTGCCGCCTACTGGCCTTGTGATTAGCTTTCTAAATGAAGTACATACTAACTGAGCTGTTCAAGGAATTTAATCTCTCCAAAAAATCAGCATCATCTTCCATAAATGGAAATAATAATTTGCCCTCCTAGGCACATAGAGTAGTGTGGACCAAAAAGTATAGAAGTAATGGGACAAAAGTATAAATTATATGGTAGAAATTAATAGTTGTTTTCCAATATCTATTCCCCTACCCCCATTTCTTCTACAGTAAAGGAATTTTTAACTAGATAGGTGACTGACAAATATAAACATTTTTCTGGCCTTGTGACTTAATTCTGGCAAATGGGATACAGGTATAAGTGTCAAGTGACAAGTTCCAGAAACTATCCAGAAGAGATAGCACATAAGCACCTTTTGATCTCATACTCATTCCTTCCTCCATCTTGCTGCCTAGTACACACATGCTGCCATCTTAGATCATGAATTTGAGGCCATAACAGGAAAAAACAACAACAACAAGAACATGACAGAAAGAGCCAGAATCCCTTACACATTGTAGGGAGCACCACATGGAACCCTGAACTTTCTACTTAAGATTTTCCCATAAGAGAGAAATAACTTTTGTCTTTTGTAAGTCACTGTTATTTGAGGCTTTCTGTTATTTATGACTGAAACTCAACTCATACAAGCACTTAACGAACTACAAAACACTAAGCAAGTACAACTACTGCCTTATACAACCATCAGAACATGGGTAAATCACAATATACTTCCTCTATTTTAGTCAAGTCTGAAGACAACAATAAGTAATAAAAATGAGTAGACATTATAGCTAGTCAGTGTTCAGAAAAATAAAACCTATGCACAAACTAGCATGAATGAAAATGAATAAACACAAAGTATTTTAGGAATTCCAACAGTGGTAGAATTATAATCATAGTATAAGGCCACCTAAGTGTCTTCACAGACCCAATCATCCAAACAGATCAATAGGCTCAAAATACGTTATTTTTTCCACTGCTAACACCGAGTCACACAACTCCACCTAAGTCAACAACAACCAAGGACTTAAAATACTCATTTGGATAGTTCTTGTTTTCTTTTTGTCTATTCTTTCTCATCAATTTCTATTTACATTTCTGTATTAGTTAAGATACAATTTAGGAAGGTAGTTTATTTCTATCTCATATTACAGTCCAGAAGAAAGCAGGACAGGTGGAGGCTACTCTGTTTCCTAAGGTCATTCCAAGATCCAGATTCCTCCCATGTGTTGCTCTACCTTACCCTAGGTTGTTATCCTCTTCTGCAAGGTTGGAGTTGGTTAAGTGCTACATCCTTATTTCAACCCACATAAAGAGAAGGAGGAAAACAAATTACTGGACAAATGGCTTTGTTTTCAAGCTCAGACGTTGCACAGGGAAACTGGGAAATGTCATCTCTACCCGAGTAACCATGTGCCTGGACAAAACTGCTGGGGTCAGGGGATGATAAGAGGAAGAGTATGGGGATCTGATATGAAAGGGAAGAAGAAACTCAATATTAGAGGCCACTTAGAATTAAAGTAACACATATTAAAATTTTAAGGTAAGCCACCTTTCATCCTTCTTGGAAAAGTGGAAGATAAATGCTAATTCTCAACTGAATGTATCAAAAGAGGTCATTTAAAATACCAATTTTAAAACTGAGCTATATGTAACAAATTACAAATGCACATACTTTAATTCCTGTAAGTCCACTCCTAGAAATTTATTCTACCAATTTACTTTTTCATGTGAAAAATGGCACATGTACAAGATCACTAATTGCAGTGTTGTGTATAAAAGAAAAAGACTTAAATAACCTAAATGTCCATCAATAGGAGACTGATTAAATTATGGAACATTCATTCAATGGAATGCTTTAAATTAGTAAAAGAATTAGAAAGTTCATTAGATGCTAATATGGAATACTCTCATATCTCAAAAATACATTAAATGAAAAAGGCAATATACAGAACAGTGTGTTTAGTATACTACCTGCTACCAATTATGTAACAAAAAGGAGAGGAGAGCAAGGCCTCTCTCAAGGTGGTGACATTTCACTGGAGACCTGAATGACAAGAGGGAACCAGCCATGCAAAAACCTTGGGAAAGAAGAGAAGCCACAGCAAGGACCCTAATGTAGGAATAAGTTTGACAAATTCAAGGTACATACGGAAGCCCAGATAATATAGGTACTATTAGCCATCACAAGGAATTCTGAATAGAAACATCTTAGGTAGAAATTTAAAAAGCAGAGATATAAATCACTGTGATGATGATTTTTTAAAAATCAGTTGACTGTGAAAAACAGTATGGAGGTTCCTCAAAAAAAAAAAAAAAAAAAAATAGAACTACCATATGATCCAGTAATTCCACTATTGGGTATTTACCCAAATAATATAAAAACACTAATTCAAAAAGATATATGCACCCTGTTTATTGCAACATTATTTACAATAGCCAAATTATGCAAGCAACCCAGTGTCTATCGATAGATGAATGGATAAAGAAGATGTGGTATAAATACACAAGGAAATATTATTCATCCATAAAAAAGAATGAAATCTTGCCATTTGCAACAATATAGATGGATCAAGAAGACAAAATGCTAAGTGAAATAAGTCAGTCAGAGAAAGACAAATACCACATGATTTCACTCATATGTGGAATTTAAGAATTAAAAAAAACAAATTTAAAAAAAAAAAAAAAAAAAAAGGACAAACCAAAACAGAAACTCTTGACTATAGAGAACAAACTGATGGTTGCCAGAGGGGAGGTGGGTGGCGGGATGGGTGAAATAGGTAAAGGGGATGAAGAGTAAACTTAACGTGATGAGCACTGAGTAATGTACAGAATTGTTGAATCACTGTATTATACACCTGAAACTAATATAACACTGCATTTTAACTCTACTGGAATTTTAAAATGAATGAATGGATAAATAAATAAATATCACTTGGCTACTGTGAGAAGCACAGATGGGGAAAGTGTAAAGAGAAAGAGAACAAGTTCAATGCAGGCCACCACAGCATAAATGACAGTGGCCTGGACAGAAGTATTAGACAGAAGTAGAAGGAACTGAGCAGGACTTCAGTAATAAAAAGGACAAGATTTTTATAATGGGTTGGGACTGTGGTATGAAGAAAAGATCTACAGTGAATACTGGATGACCTCTGGATGGCTGTGATGCCATTTCCTGACATGGGGAAGACCAAAGAAAGAGCAAGTAAAAATAGTTCTAAATGGAAGGGCATGGACTCTATACCTAATGACACAGCATATATTGATAACTTTTGAATAAGATAATTCCCAATAAGAATTAAAGACTACAATTATTAATGCCTCCTCACTTTTTTTTTCCATTTCTGAGACCTAAAGGAAAAATATTAACCATGTTACTTAATTGATTTGATTCAATTACATTTACTACTAAGATAGGAAAAAGTCCTAAATCTCTATAGTTATAAAAATAGCAAAATAGCAAAATACAAATTAAAATAGTTTTTAATGTTAGCATTTAATGAAAGAAGACAAAATAAGGCAAAAGCATTCTGTTTCTGGGATTGTATTATGGTTTTGCTGATTATGTTGTTGAATATGTTGATTCCTCATACCTTGAACAATATCTGCTGGTTTAAAATCTGTTTCAGTAAATATGTTGTATATTCTGTTGCTGTAACCTATGCAATAACCATGTTATCCTAAATGCAGTGTTGACAGAAGTCTCAGAGTTCAATTAATGACCAACTCTTCCAGAAACAGCTGGATCCATGTTTACAGTGACCCTCCTATAAAAAACTAAAATAAAACTGACTTTTCCTTCATGAATAATCAAACTTAGTAAGTACTCATATCACACTCAGATGGGTAGAATCTAGACAGCTAATGAACTGAAATTTCCCCTGTGGTATGAGGCCCATGCAATATTGACTGTTTATTACCAAAATTAAGTCTTAACAGAAAATATTTTCCAGAACATGTTATAAATAATAACTATGGGGCGCCTGGGTGGCTCAGTTGTTAAGCGTCTGCCTTCAGCTCAGGTCATGATCCCAGGGTCCTGGGATCGAGCCCCGCATCGGGCTCCCTGCTCCATGGGAAGCCTGCTTCTCCCACTCCCCCTGCTTGTGTTCCCTCCCTCGCTGTGTCTCTCCCTGTCCAATAAATAAATAAAATCTTTAAATAAATAAATAAATAAATAAAAAATAAATAATAAATAATAACTATGCCCTTCTAATGGGAAGTATAAAAGAAACCAAACAAACAAAAGTCTATGAATCACAAAGGATTAACAAATCAAATCTTGGCATGTCTGATAGAAACCAACACTTCTTGCCTCTCAAAGAAAACTGTGTCCTATAAACTTTCAAGATATATTTTAGTTACTGAGAAAACGCATGATAAACAACTGTGGCCTCAGAATAATGCACAATAAATGTGAATAACAGTGGGTACCAACAGAAACCAAAATTGGTGAGAGACAGTGGCAGTCGTTCATTTTTCTTTATATATTTGTACAACATTTTTAAAGTTTTCCACAGTGAACGTGCATCACTTTGGTAATTTTATTTCAAACTTAAATCTGGAGGGGGGAAACAGCTGCAGCCTCTGAGAACTTTAATGTTCAAATAACAAAACTGCATATTCTCTGACAGCATGCTATCATGAATTCACAAATACAACACAATATGTCAAACAGTTATAAAATGTAAATGTTGACTTCAACTGGAATAAGTGAGTCAGAAAACCTATATTAAGCCTTGTATAAATTGGAAGCAAATATCATGTGGCCTTCAGAAGACCTTCTAAAATTCAAAAATATTTAAGTTTTGCATTAGACAATTGTTTCTTAATCAGGATTACATACACACACATGAGGTATGAGATGCCCTCAATTAGGAGACACCCCTACTTTGAAAGCAAGTTACAGAAAACACAAAACAAACCATAGCAACACAACCTGATGGGAGAAACTAGCAGTTGAACAATTCAACCAAGAGCACAATTAAGCATGTATAATTTTCCAGGTTTAGACAATATAAAAGGATACATCCTGAGGAGCTGGGCACACTGGACAGCTAGGTAAACTGGTGAATTGTATACACCAATTATACCAATGAGCTGAGCACTAGTGAGGTGTAACATCCAATTGTGCAATCACAGCTCTATCTGATGTGGAATAATTCTTGATACATGGTAATAAGGATAAAAGAAGTTGGACTTTCTTTGAATTCAGCTTTAACTTTAAGTTCAGTAATTATGTTTCAGACCCCCATTAACACTCTTGACTGTAGACGGTACATACTAGTTTTATTTGCTATATAAAAGAAATAAAAATGAAATAACTCATTAAGGGTTCTTTGTAAGCAGTGAAAGGTAAAACATTAACAAATGCAAAGTGCACTATGCAAATTAGTATTTTCAAACTCCAAACTCAAACTATCCCAACTAACATCATCAAAAAACAGCATGACAGTACAACTGTCCACAGCTTACTCAAAACTACAAAAATCTCAGCAGAACATTGAGGATATCTGAGTTTGGAGCAAAGCCTTTGTTAAAAGCATGCTCACAAGTTGTATAGCTATGTACCAAGTTAAAGGAACCTCATACAGTGGATATAAAACAGCAAAACCCTGTTAGAAATAGCATTAGAAATATCAAATATAGTAATAGAACCATATATATATGAAAACATTCAGGGAGTTCCATTTCGAAAAATGACATTCTAGATAATTCAGACCAAACCTTCCACTAAAAATAATTCAAAAAACTAGAAATTTTAAACACAAAGCAGTTTTAAAGCCCTGGAAAGATATATGAGACCAAGATGAAAGAGAAGAAATAAATTCAGAGACGTTAGTCCATCTTTTCTCCCTGAAATATCAGCCCACTTCTGAAAAAGCAATTGTGATACTGAGAAGCTAAACAGAATTTTTAACAGATGTGTGGGGCTACAGAGGAAAAACCAGAGTTGAGAGCCTTTCCAAGGAAGGGGGTGCCTAGTTAAACTTCCCCAACCCCACCCCCAGCCTTTGGGCTAAATTCCTGAAGAGTCATCCACTAGCAATAAGGTGAACTAGAAATAGTTGAAACCCAGCACTGAAGTTTTAACATTGAAATAGCTCAACAAAAATAATAAGGTAATCCATGATTGCTATGGCCCTTAATCTATAACAAAAAGTAAATATATATTCTAATACATAATAATTATCAAATTACTTATCCTTATCAAATAAGAATGAAATATATTTTCTGTCAAACAAAAGTAACGAGATAATCAAAAATAAACAGTAGGAAAAACAATGTGATCAAAATCCAAGAAAAATAAGAGATAACAGAAATAGAAACAGACCTTTATAAGATCTAGACAATGAAGTTATGACACACAGATACACAGACTGAGGATTTGGGCAAAGAACTACAAAGTTAAAAACAATGAAATCCAAATTCTAAAGTGAAATATGTGATAACTGAGAATACAAAATCAGTGGGTGGGTTAATAGAGTTGATTCAGTTGAAGAAAGAACAGGTAATTAAATAAAAGGTCAAAAGAAAATAGTCAAAATACGGAATAAAAAACAATGAATTAATACTTATAAAAATGAACATAAGAGACAAAGGGAATAGGCACAAATCAAAAGAACACAACTAAGCTCATCATAGTAAAACTGAAGAAAACCAGAGTAAGAGGAAAAACTCAAAAGCAAATTAGAGAAAAATATATATTACCATACAAAAAGCACCAACAAAACTAACAGCCGACTTCTCAACAGAAACAATGGAACTAAGAAAATGATGAAATATCTTCGAAATACAGACTAGGGGAAAAAAAAAAGGACTATCTAGAATTTTATATCCAGTGAAAATCTCTTCCAATAAAGAAAGTGAAATAAAGACATTTTCAGACAAATAAAGAGAGGATCTGTCACCAAAGAACCCACTCCAAGTGAAATTCTAAATGGGATTCGTTCAGGCATATGCAGATTCACTCTGAAGAAAATTTCAAAGTATGTTCTTAAGGCAGATGAGGAATCTCAGGATGCAAAAAGGAATGAGACATGGAAAGAAATGAAGAAAGCTGAAGATGGGGCACCTGGGTGGCTCAGTCAGTGAAGCATCCAACTCTTGATTTCGGCTCAGGTCATGATCTCAGGGTTGTGAGATCAGGCTCCATGCCTAGCGTGGAGCCTGCTTAAGATTCTCTCTCCCCCTTGGCCTCTGCTCCTCCCCCCAAAAAAAAATATTTAAAAATTAAAAAAGACAAAGATTGTTAATTTTTTTAATGTTAAGTGATACTCTATAAAATGGCATAAAAGTATCAAAGTCCAAAAATAAATCTTAAAATTAATGTATAACACATAAGATCTCTAGACAAAAAAACTATAAAATCTTAATGGAAGAATTTGCTCTGTTCATGAATAGGAAAATTCAACATTATAAAAATGTCAATTCTCTCCATGTTGGCCTATACATACAATGTAATCTAACAAAGATCCTAGGTTTTTAATAATTTCACATGTTGATTCTAAAATGTATTATGCAGAAATGCAGAGTAAAGAATACACAGGATAAACCTGAAGAACAAAATGGAAGGATTTACTCTACCATCTCACAACTTATCATAAAACAACAGTAATCAAGACAATGTGATATGGGCACTGGAATAGACAAATGAACCAGAGGATTGAATAAGTCCAGATACAGATGTCTGCATATGTGAACATTTGACTTACAACCAAGACAGGACTGTAAAGTAATAACAAAGGGGTGGTTCTTTCAATAAATGAAACTGAATCAATTAGATATTTATCTAAACTGTATGATCCCTACTTCATACCTTAAACATAAATTCCAAGTAGATATTAGATCTTAATGTAAAAGGTAAAACAATAAGCTTTTAGAATATTACATAAGAAAATATTTTCATGATCTGAGGATAGGGAACAATTTCTTAAACAGGTCAAAAAAGCACTAACCACAAAAGAAGAGATAGAAAAATGAACTAGATTAAATTTCAACAGAAGACCCCATTAAGAGAGTTTTAAGGAGACAAAACAACTCTAGACAATTAGAGACAACACCGCAATACATATAACTTACAGAGTGCTCATATACAAAATAAAGACCTCCCACAAATCAGTAATGAAAAGACAAGCAACCCAATTAAAAAAAAAAAAAAAAAGTGGGCAAAAGAAGCAAACTGGCATCTCAAAAAAGAAAATAGCCAATAGTCACTAACAAGAATGGAGAGGATTCCTACTTTGAAAAAGAAAACCAAAGCTGGTGGCATCACAATTCCAGACTTCAAGCTATATTACAAAGCTGTAATCACCAAGACAGTAGGGTATTGGCACAAAAACAGACACATAGATCAATGGAACAGAATAGAGAGCCCAGAAATGGACCCTCAACTCTATGGTCAACTAAACTTCGACAAAGCAGGAAAGAATATCCAATGGAAAAAAAAAAAAAAAAGACAGTCTCTTCAAAAGAGACTGGTGTTGGCAAAATTGGACAGCTGCATGCAGAAGCATGAACCTGAACCACTTTCTTATACAATACACAAAAATAGACTCAAAATGGGTGAAAGACCTAAATGTGAGACAGGAGTCCATCAAAATCCTAGAGGAGAACACAGGCAGCAACCTCTCCGACCTTGGCCGCAGCAACTTCTTGCTAGACACGTTTCCAAAGGCAAGGGAAACAAAGGCAAAAATGAACTATTGGCACTTCATCAGGATAAAAAGCTTTTGCACAGCAAAGGAAACAGTCGACAAAACCAAAAGACAACCAACAGAATGGGAGAAGATATTTGCAAATGACATATCAGGTAAAGGGCTAGTATCCAAAATCTCTAAAGAACTTAACAAACTCAACACCCAAAGAACAGATAATCCAATCAAAAATGGGCAGAATTCCTGAACAGGTATTTCTCCAAAGAAGACAGACAAGTGGCCAACAGACACATGAAAAAATGCTTAACATTACTTGGCATCAGGGAAAGACAAATCAAAACCACAATGAGATACCACCTCACACCAGTCAGAATGGCTAAAATTAACAACTCAGGAAATGACAGATGCTGGCGAGGATGCGGAGAAAGGGGAACTCTTACACTGTTGGTAGGAATGCGAACTGGTACAGCCACTCTGGAAAAAGAGTATGGAGGTTCCTCAAAAAGTTAAAATTGGAGCTACCCTATGACCCAGCAATTACACTACTGGGTATTTATCCCAAAGATACAAATGTAGTGATCCAAAGGGGCACCTGCACCCCAACGTTTAAAGAAGCAATATCCACAACAGCCAAACTGTGGAAAGTGCCCAGATGTCCACTGACAGATGAATGGATAAAGAAGATGTGGTGTGTGTGTGTGTGTATATATACACACACAATGGAATACTACTCAGCCATCAAAAAATGAAATCTTGCCATTTGCAATGATGTGGATGTAACTAGAGGGTATTATGCTAAGTGAAATAAGTCAACCAGAGAAAGACAATTATCATATGTGGAATTTGAGAAATGAGACAGAGTATCATAGGGGAAGGGAAGAAAAAATAAAACAAGATGAAATCAGAGAGGGAGACAAACCGTAAGAGACTCTTATCATAGGAACAAACTGAGGGTTGCCAGAGGGGAGGGGCATGGAGGGAGGAAATTGGTGATGGACATTAAGGAGCGCACATGATGTAATGAGCACTGGGTATTATACAGGACTGATGAATCACTGAACTCTACCTCTGAAACTAATAATACACTGTATGTTAATTAACAGAATTTAAATTAAAAACAAAAAAACAAAACAAAAAAGGAAACAAAAACAAACAAAAAGAATGGAGTGGATTCCTAACAGACAATTCAGTAGGAAATTGGGGAAAAATATCAATGATGTGATAAATAAGGCCCATATCAGGCCAAAAGATGAGAAAGTCTAGAAAAGACAAAATGTGAAAAATGTTCATCATCTAGTAATGATGAAAATGCAAATTACAACCATGATGAGACACTATAAACACCTAACATACTGGCTATAATTGAAAGACTAATAATACCAAGTATTGGAAATGATGAAAAGCAACATGAATTCTCCTGCATTGCCAGTGGGAGTGCAAATTAAGGCAACCACTTTGGAAACCTGTTTATTAGTATCTACTAAATGTGAAGGCACCTATCAATTGCACTACATGTTACATACCAACAGAAATGCATGTACATAGGCACTAAAATCATGAATAAGATTACTCACAGCAGCCTTATTTGTAATAGCCCAAAATTTGAAATAATTCAAATATCATGTTAAAATACATTGCAGTAAATCTATACAATGGAATACCAAAGAGCAGTAAAAATGAACAAACTGGAAGTACTTGACACAACGCCCAGAAATATCATAACCTTAAGGATTAGCAAAAAACAGACACAAAAAACCTTGCCCTATAGGATTCCACTTAGTAAAAATTCAAAACAGTCAAAATTAACCTATGGGGTAAAAAGTCAAAATAGTCATCTCTGAAAAAGAAGGAGTAATTAGTGATTGGGACGGGGAATGAGGAGGCTTCTCGTGCACTGGTAATGTTCTATTTCTAGATCTGGGTGGTGGTTACATGGGCCTGTTCACCTTGTAATAATTCACTGAGTTATACACTTTTCTGTAAGTAAATGATCTCCAAATTTAGAAAATTAAAAATTAAAAACAAAAACAAAAACAAAGCTTCAGCAGGTTCTGCTGTAAGTTGACAGGTTCCACTCTAGAATATATGACAAGAGCCAGAAGATCATTTAGTAAGTTATAAAGGATCTGGGAGCTACATTCTTCAAAGTATGTGTTCAGTTCCTGTTTAGATAGTATGTAAATCAGACAATGGCACAGACTTCTTGCTGTGTGAACCACTGCAATTAACTAAGAAAGGCTCCAATGTGTTAATCTCAGAAAATACTTTTTTTTTTTGAAGTATGATACTTCAAGTATTTTAGACTGGCACAACTTAAACTGAAGGTTTTGGTATGCTTTGAAAACTCTAGGACTTTATGTAAAAAAAAGGAAGTATCCCATTTCCTGATCACACATCAGCATCACCTGACATATCATCAGGCACTAACTGCGAAGATTTTGTCTATTTCAACAAAAGACAGACATTGTATCTTCACCTCTCTAGGGCACTTCGGGAGGAAATCAGCACCAAAAGCACAAGAGGAATGTGCTTTTATGTGGCCAGATGTTTATTCAAATTTTTGAAACGGGCAAATTTCACTGCAAGAAGAGTAACTAAGTTGATCTCTTTAAAAATAGAGCATATCCATCTCTTAGCATATGTGGCCAATAAATTCAAACTCCAAAATAAACTCAACATATCTATGTAAAGAACTGTAAACACAATAAAAACAGCAGAAAAAAGTATCTGCCTATATTCAGAAACTTTCAGTTTGAATAAAACATGTTAAGAAAAAAAGTCTGTCTGCTACCATTCCTGGTCTTGAAAAAACAAAAGGTACTGTGGGATATGAATAAATACACATTGCTCCTGAAGTTGGTAAATTTCCAAGTTTAACTGACAATTTCTATTGATTTTTTTCTCCTAAAAAAAACAGAGAAAACAACTGATGATGCAAAGAAACAGACACTGTATGTACTTCATTTTTCACTTTAATTCCACAAGGACAGTGATTTGATAAAAAGAAACCACTGAATAATGACTGTCAACAGTCTGAGTTTGAGATAATAAAACTTGAGAATTAGGGGTATTTTCAATTGGCATCATGTCCAACAACAACAGACAGCAAGGTCTTTGCAGCAATTCTGATTACACATGTATGTGAAATAAAAATACTGAAAATACTTAATGAGGAGTGCTACAGAGTCACTACCAAGAAATTCCATATTTTTCAAACATCATTTAATACAAGCCATGGAATCACTGGGTCTCTTCTGAATATTCATAAGGAAACTCTAAAATATTAAATAATAATTCTATCTCTAATATATTACCACTATAAACATTTAAAACTTTAATACCCAAAATTTATTAATATTTTATAAGAAGTACAAGAATATATTTTAGACAAAATGGCATATATCACCCAAAAAGTTAAAATCTACTAAACTTGACTATGATTATGATGAGCCCAGCCACACTATCATCTGCATATGAATTTATTTATTTATTTATTATTTATTTATTTATTTATTAACAGAGAGTTCTTACCACATCTGGTTTTTGGGCTTCATTAAGTTTTTCCGTCAATTCTTCCAAAGCTCTTTTTGTTTCAGCATCCGACCTAGGCAAAGAAAAATATTTTAAGTTGGCTGAGAAAATATACACAATTAGTTAAATTTACAACATAATAGTTATTACATAATACTCTACTGTAGTGGTTCTTAAACATTAGCCAACATATGAAACACCTGGAGGACTTATTAAGACGGACTGCTGAATCAGTAGATCTGCAATAGTGCCCAAGAATATGCATTTCTACAAATCCCTAGCTGATGCCGATGGTGCTGATTTGGGAATTACACTTGTGTTACAAGTAAGCAGAATGGGATCCTAAAATCTTCCTCATTCACAAAGTTAAGTCACCAGGTTTCACAAGAAACTTGACTTCTAATTTGGCTTAAGTAAAGTTTCTCTGCCTCACACATGCCTCTGTGTCATACAAACTATCAGCAGACCATACCAGCCCATGGATCAGAAGATTCCCAGTTCACCACTGCACATCCAAATGATCATTTAAACTAAATAAATAAATCATCCCTACAACTTCCCCTTTGTCTTCTTATAGGATAAATTTCTAAAATTCATGTTCCTAGTGCTTAATTTGTACCCTTTCTTCAAATGTGTAAAAGCTACATAATAAAGCAATCCAAGAACATACTATATTAGAATGCTGACACCATTCTACTAATTTTATTAACTTGTCAAAACTAAACACCTAGTTTTTAATTAACTAACCCTTACTGGCTTAAAAGATTAACAATAAACATAGCTCAACAATATAGCTCAAAATTCAGGAACTTAATTTCTTTATTCATACCAGCTATATCAAGAAATGATCTTGAACCACAGGTGGTTCCATAAGTGGTAAAGAGCAAATACTCTGGGGCCATATGCCTACATCTGAATCCTGACTAGACCACATACCCCATTTGAACTCTAGCAAGTTGTTACTTCATCTCTCTGTGCCCCTTTCCATATCCAAAAATTGGAAAAAATAATAATGATAATAATTTGGGTTGTTGTAAAATTTAAACCTAAATCTATCTGACATGAAGTAACTGTTCAATAACATTAACTACTAGTAGTAGGAGTAATAGTAAGGTATTTAATTCTTATTACTAAATTTCCTGCCTTCCTCATTTAAAGGCAGGTAAGTTATATAGACTACAGTTGATAATCACAGATTTACATTTATAGCTTTGACCCCATCTTTGCTATAGCAACACAAAGCTGGTGTGTGGAATGATTTTGTCAGCTGGAATGGGAGTTAGCAAGTGAACTTGGTAAACAAACTTCCACTCAGCTTTGTTGTTCCCCCATCACTGTTGTCTATAGATTGTGACTCTTGAGAAGGGATAAAAAGTTTGGTTTCTTGTAAAAATATGGCCTCCAAATGAAAAGCAACTGTCACTGCTGATGATGAAAATGAAAAGACAGTGAAGAAATTTTAAATAAAGTGATACTTGTTGGGGACTACCCAGAATTGATAAAACTGCAAAGACTTGTCAGATATAAACCACTCACTTTTGAAGATTTCAACTGAAAGCTAAAATATCAGATTGGTCTCTGCCTCTGCCTCTCACCCCCTCCAATGTATTTGCAAATCGACCTCTTTGCTAAGGTCTCACAATGTATCTCTCTGTAATGGCAGCACTCCAGTATAGTAAGTTAAAATGTTTTTAAAAATATGAAATTAGGGGCACCTGGGTGGCTCAGTCTGTTAAGCATCTGCCTTCGGCTCAGGTCATGATCTCAGGGTCCTGGGATCAAGCCCTGATGAAGGCTCCCTGCTCAGTAGGGAGTCAGCTTATCCCTCTCCCTCTGCTCCTCCGCCTGCTCATGTACGAGAGCGCACGCTCTCTCTCTCTCTCAAATAAATAAGTAAAAATCTTTAAAAATATATATGAAATTAATTTGTCTAACAAGGAGTCATAGTACATTCTAAATTCAAAGGATTTTTAAACTGTTCCTTTAATAAATTTTAAAATACTAGTATAAAAACAGCACTGTTTTTTAAATTCATGTAAATATGTCAATTACAGAACTTATTGTGTTCTTCTAATAACTCATGCCTCCAACAAAAACCATATTCTGCTTTTACCGGCTTCTTCTGGCAAGTTCCCGATTGAAATCATCTCCAAGCCGAACTTGTTCACTGCTCAGGTCTCGGAGGGACTGATGAAAAGCATGAAGCTGGTAAAGACAAAACACAGTTATCCATTTAGGATTCTGTTTAATTCTTCCATGAAGATTCACGAAGGTTAGTAAGAACTTATTTTTTGCACTAATGCCCAAATTTTATAATGTTATTAAGACATAATAAAATACATGTCTATTCTGAAAGAAATATTTTTCCAAAGAAAAGCAATTTTTAAAAAGTTACATATAACTTTTTATATATAAACCATCACATCCTTTATAGTACAGTAATTCTGGGTCTTTTAGATACCCTAAAAAAAAATTTAAAAAAAAGTCAGCAAACTTTTTCTGTAAAGAGTACAACAGCAAATATTTCAGGCTTTCAGGCTATATGATCGCTGTCTAAATTACTCAATGCTGCCATTTTAGCACAGAAGTAGCCATAAACAAATGAGCATGGCTGTGTTACACAATAACCCTATTCAACTAGACCACATGCCATAGTATGCCAATCCACACTGCAGAGAAACTCTTACCCACGTGCACCAGGAACCATGTACAATAATGTTTGGAGCAACACTGTTCATAATGAAAACACCGAAAATAAACCAAAAGCCCATTAAGAATAGAATGGAGGAGCGCCTGGGTGGCTCAGTCGTTAAGCGTCTGCCTTCAGTTCAGGTCATGATCCCAGGGTCCTGGGATTGAGCCCCGCATCGGGCTCCCTGCTTTGCGGGAAGCCTGCTTCTCCCTCTCCCACTCCCCCTGCTTGTGTTCCCTCTCTCGCCGTGTCTCTCTCTGTCAGATAAATAAACACAATCTTGAAAAAAGAAAAAAGAACAGAATGGATAAGGTGCCTGGGTGGCTCAGTTGGTTAAGCAACTGCCTTCAGCTCAGGTCATGATCCCGGGGTCCTGGGATTGAGTCCCATATCAGGCTTCCCTTGCTCTGTGGGGAGCCTGCTTCTCCCTCTCCCTCTGCCTGCCATTCCCCCTGCTTGTGCTGTCAAATAAATAAATAAAATCTTTAAAAAAAAAAAAAACAGAATGGATATAAATAAATTGTGATATATTCTCCCAGTGGAGTATAATATAGCAGTAAAAATGAAATGCTCAAACCTACCTACACGTTAGTAAGGCTGAATGTCAAAAATGTAACATCAATTGAAAAAAAGCAAAAGAAGACATACATTATTATTCCATTTATATAAAGTTTAAACAAAGGGAATACTAAACAAGATGTAAGTAGTGCAAATGTTTTGTTTTGTTTTATTTTTAAAGCAAGAGAATGATTAATATAAAAGTCAGGATAGTTGACAGCCCTTGGGGAAAGGAAGAGTGTAAAAGAGCCTTTAGGGGTATGATAATGCTCTGATTCTTGGCCTGGGTGGTGGTTACATGAATTTTTCTTTAAATTAGTGTACTTTTAACTGTAAATATGTATACCACATATGTATGTGTATACTATAATTTACAACAAAAAATTAAGTTATAGAGATTTGCAGAAACAACAAATTCATTCATTTCAACAAATGCACATTGAGCAACTAATCAGTGCCGGCAATTATGGTAGGAAACAAGGGGCTCAGAATTTAACATGGGAGATAGACATGCAAACAAAATGACAAATGATGTGCAGGGCATTAAGAAAGTACACAGTCGGGGCTCCTGGGTGGCTCAGTCGTTAAGCGTCTGCCTTCGGCTCAGGTCATGATCCCAGGGTCCTGGGATCGAGCCCCACATCAGGCTCCCTGCTCGGCAGGAAGCCTGCTTCTCCCTTTCCCACTCCCCCTGCTTGTGTTCCCTCTCTCACTGTGTCTCTCTCTGTCAAATAAATAAATAAAATCTTAAAAAAAAAAAAAAAAGAAAGTACACAGTCAATGTGGAGCTAAAGGTCATCTTAAGAGACTTAAATTCAGGAAGAACAGTTAAAAAGAAAGGAGTGGAGGTAATACAGTAAATGAAGAGCAGACCATTCACTTGGGTTTTGCCATGGTTTTCCAGTTTTGCAAATCAGAACCCTAGGACTCAACCTTGACACCTCCTTTTCAATCATTCCCACCCTCCCCAAATGGTCATCTGATCTTCAAGACCTTTTATTTTACCCACCAAATAGCTTTTAAGTCTACCCCCAACCCCATTCTCTCCAACTCCATTTATCCTAATCCAAGTAACTAGCATCTCACACCCACAACACAGCAATATCCTCTTAATTGGTTTGCCCACACTGATTCCATTTTTCCACACTAGAGGTGGAGTGATCTTTTCAAAATAACTGTCACCCCCTTACAAGGCTGTGCAGAGTCTCAGCCCTTCATATGTCTTCAGCCACATGGCCTTCTTTAAGTTGCTCATAGGTGTTAGCTTCCTTCTGCCAAAGTATTTGTTCTACCTAAAATGACTCACTCAACTTTCAGGTCTCAGCCCATCAGCCTTTCTTCAGGAAACCTTCCCTGACTGGGGCAAGTCCCTCTACCACACACTCCCATGGCCCTATGCTTTCTGTTGTAGCTTGCAACTCAGCTCACAGTTAAGGGTGTATTTGTGTACTTATTTGATTAATAAGTAGCACCCCACCCCCCCCCCCCCCAGATTACAAGCTCCAGGAAAAGGCAAGTTTTACTTATTCCTGTTTCCAAGCACAAGCACTGTCCCAGAATACTAGCACTAAATAAACAGAATGAAAGAGTAAATGAATCATGCTAGGATATTGTTCTCTGCTCCAGGCTTCATTATATAATCCACTCTAGCAAGTTGCACCTACCAAAAAAATAAGTAACACAGTAAAGGAAAAGTTTCTACAAGGCATCTTCTTGTGCACTTGGTTCTGTTACTTCTATCTTAAGCTATAACAAGTAAAAGCTACAGGTGAGTATCCTGACAAACTTTAAGCCCGCAATCCTGAAACAACCAAAACATAGATGTCAAAGTCAGCAACATCCTCTAGTCCTTATCTAATTAATTTAGCTACCCAAGGCAACAAGAAACATTTTTTCAGCTCTTGTAGGGAAGTTTAAAGTAGGAAAAGAAATATATCTGTAGAACTAATACATCCAAAATCTTCAGTGAATACATGAAATACATGAAAAAAGTATAAAAGTTCTTGCTTCTATTAAGTAGCTCCATCAGCGATTCAACAATCAGAAAAACACTAATGAAAAAAATCAATAGGTTAACCACACGACTAACTTGTTTATATGAAACAAAGTAGCTGACTTAGCAGGCTTACAGAAGAGTGAGCCACCCGAACAAGGAAACAAAACATGTCCAGCTTAACTCACCTTTAAATGTTCCACAAAACATCCTCCTCCATTACAAAATTCAAAGTAAATGATAATTATTTATTGAAAATAAAATAGTTTACTTGGTTTAAAAATATATATATATCAAATAGAGATTACAGAATAATACAAAATACCTGGCCCACGTCGTCAGGCTCCCGAACAAATCGGACACCAGTTCTGGACCTAATTCGCTTAGTACCCTGTTGATCCCCATAGTCCTTGAGGGGTGAGGTAGGTGGAAACCGGTAGCTCTCTTTAGAGATAAAAGAAAAAAAGAGAATAAAAACATGCAGGAGAAGAAACAATCTAAAATTTTGTTCAGAAAATATATATACACAGGCCCTAACCCAGACTATTTCCCAAGTATCTTGCTAGGGCCACAAAATCAGCACTAATCTTGCTCTTAAAGCAGATAAAATGAGCAACAGAAATAACCTGGAGATAGAAAACATCAAAGATTTTAATTTGCTATACTTTTCAAAGATGTAATATAGTATTTCCCTTATTTAAAAATAATAAATTGGCAAATAAAAATAACTTTTATGTCTTTCTAAAATATAAATTAATAAACAATTTTTCAAACAACAAAGTAATCTAAAATCTGAACATTGTTTAAAAAAATCAATAAAAACTACATAAAAATAGCTAATTGTGTCCAATTTTTAATCCTTATTATGATCAACAGCAATATTAACAATGTGGGCTACTAATGTTCACTTCTATGTAAATCACCTCTCTTCACTGCAGACTTCTCTGTTCTTTTCTATTCTAAGTCTTTTCCATTCAAATGTGATCTCAGTGTTGTAGGAAAGTATTAAGATTAACTACAGGCAAACCAAGTGTTACATCTTTAATCCAGCTGTTGAAATCTAGCTTGGCACCAAAGATAAAATTCACCTGTTCTTAACAAGTGTCATAGGATAGTTCTTAATCAGACTTTGAAAAACTATGAAGCCGGGACAAGACTTCTCATCTAGAAAGTACACCACACAGTAAATCCTATTTGTGTATTCGTTTTGATTAGGGACAGACAATTAAATCCAAGTTTTGTCAAGTAAAACTCTATGTAGTCTATCAAGTCTGAGAACAAAAGCAATAGAATAACAAAGTCCTACTGAACATATTTCAAAATAGTCACCACAAAATTACTGACAACTGCATCTTCTTAACCTTATTTGTATGATATTGTATATGGGTCCTATTTCTCCAAAGACTAAATGTATCCAATAATGGACTTCAGGAATATTTGTAAAACAAAAAAGAGTTTTCAAAACATCTGAAGAGGGGCGCCTGGGTGGCTCAGTTGGTTAAGCGACTGCCTTCGGCTCAGGTCATGATCCTGGAGTCCCGGGATCAAGTCCCACATCGGGCTCCCTGCTCAGCAGGGAGTCTGCTTCTCCCTCTGACCCTCCCCCCTCTCATGCTCTCTCTATCTCATTCTCTCTCTCAAATAAATAAATAAAATCTTTAAAAAAAAAAAACATCTGAAGAGTTTACCTGTCACAGTGCCACCATCGAGGTCACTTGCACTCAGACTTGTAACAGAAATACTTCTCCCTCCTGAGTTTCTCAATAAACGTTGACTCCGCAGTTGGCCTATTGATTGTTCCAAGCTTTCTTTTAACTAAATTAAAGAATATAATGAAGGAAAAGTTATTCTCTCTAAACAATTCCAAATACAAACAAACAAGAGATTTTTAAAGCAATTTCTGAAATTATCTGAGTTCCAAAAGAGAATTTATATCAGAAAAAATTTTGAAGTAAGGTATGTTAAGAACTATAAACATAGTAAAGATAAATATTCTCAGAACCAATTCTAACATCTGGTTTTAAAAGGCATCTGTTGCTACCTATTCCGTCTATCAGCAGAATGTGAAAAACTGATCTACTACCTAAGGGCTTACAAAACCAGATTAAATGTCTAATTGATGTGCCACCCATACTTAGAAACATAACAAGGCCATACATCTGAAAGAAGAGAGAGCGTCTGCCTTCCTTCTAAATATTCCTTCAGAAGCCCCAGGTCTATAACAAATAGGAAACTAACCAGTTATCACAGTGACTTCTGCTATTAAAATAATGTACATTGCCCAATTGCATATCAGAACATCGTTTTCATTCATTCAAAGACTTCAAATACCAGAAAACTATGTGGTCAGATGTCAGACTGTTAATACATACTAGAGAATAGAGTTGTCCAAACGCTCTCTTCAGATTATTAAGGAGTCAGCCAGTAGGGGATATAAGACAACTTTTAGACCTAAAGAGCTGCATTAAATAAAAAGACACCAAATACAAAGAATAATGTCCAGAGCTATACACAGCTACAGACCTGAAAAGAGGATTCAACTGAAACCCAAGGTAACAGAGAGAAAAGCTGAGGGAAATCCACATACCCTGAACTACTGGGCAACTTCAGGTCTAGATATCTTATCCAAGGATAAATAAAAAATAATAAAAATAATGCATAGATCCATAGAACAAATCACCCATAACTCTTTAAAGAGAATGTTAAAACAAATGATTGACAGGACAGGGTTTCCTAAATTCAGCCAGAATTAAAGAGTAGAAGACCACTTATGGAGAGAACAATTTGGTTTCCTTGGGGAACCGTGCAGGAAAAAAGCAACCTCAGTTGAAGAGAAAGCACAGATGAAACAGAATATGAATGACAAATGAGCAAATCCTTTCTCATTTTGGTTATTTGGATTTAGCTCTTCTGCAGAACCAAGGATAAAATGTCTGGATTAAAGAAATAAAATTTCAGGAATGCACCTCTAATGTTGCTCTCATTTCTGGGGGGTGGGGGGGAGGCTAATATTTCTGCACTCTCTGTCCCCTGCTTCCCTAATTTGTAATATACAAGATACCATCCTGCCTGAGCATTCACTGGCTATAGGACCCAGTCTATTAATCCAGAGAAATACAAAGAGAAGGCCCAAGAAAACAAGGTCTACCTTGAGAATCATTTATACGTAAGTAAAATAAAATTAAATCTAACATATAAGTAGACCAACGATTTTACAGTGAACACGAAATAGTGTATCAGTAACCTATGATAAGCTCTGAATAAAATTAAACCATGTTAAGAAGCTCAAATCTAAACTGCAACATGAAAAAGGGATTAGAAATATAAAATGACTTTAGATCACACAAGTTAGTGACAGAACCAGCTCTATTAACTTTTTCTGTGTTTATCTTTATTATTCACATCTTTCAAGTGAGGCCTGATGACAGTATCCTTTTAGAAACAAAAGTAAGCGGTCATTTCTTGTTATTGCTTTTCTTGTGGATAGTCTGCCCTTTCTAGCTCTAATTATTAAGATTTTGTTTGACTCTGTCAATGGTTTTACTGTGATATAACAATGTGAAGTTTTATATGTAGCTATCCCATTTTTGACCCATAGAGATCATGGAATCTCTACCTTGATATCTTTCCTGTGTTATAAATTCTCAGCCATCATCTCTTCAAACATTGTTTCCGCCCTTTCTCTCCTCCCTCTCTTTCTGAAAATCTGGTTATATTCAAGTAATCTTTCTACCAAATCCTATATGTCATTCATGCTCTTTTCTATATTATTCATCCTTTCATTTGTCCATTTTTCTTTTTTGGGTATCTTATGCTGGCCTAATTCATTAATTCTCTCTTCAATGTAATACCAACTGCTATTTAATCCATACTTTAACAGGATTGGTCTATTTATTTGCTTATTTTAGTTATATTATTCAGTTTCTGTAATTTTCATTTGGTTCTTTTTTGGAGTTTCCAATTCTTTGTCAAAATTCTCAATCTTGTCTTTTAATTTCTTGAACAGGTTAATCAGAATTTTTTTTATATTCTTATGTATGTTTCTATTGTCTGGTTTTTTCCCTTGATTTTCAGTCACCTCTTATATTTTCTTATGCCTGATTATCATGCAATAGACATTGTATATGAAAAATTGTGGAGATTATTTAAAGCTCTGGATGATGACATCTTCCTCCAGAAGGGATTTGGTTTTGCTTCTAGCAGGAAGTCAGGCTAGGGTCACTAGGAAACCCAAATAACCTTAATCTAGTTAGGAACCAAGATGATTCAAAGCTGGGCTTCTGCCCCCATCAGAACAGGTCTATTTTCAGTTCATCACTTCTCTCATTTTCAGCTCATCATTTTTCCTAGGCTATCATTCTTTGGTGTCTCCAATGAAAGCCTGTAGATTCCTGAATTCCAGTTTTGGTCTCTCTGGCCTCTCCAGTCTATGGAAAGCTCTGATCCTATCCTCTCTGCTTCTAAGCCATCTCTTTTGAAATCAGCGACCGCCTTACACGAAGAAGAGTCACAAATGCACAACTCATCCTTCTGGACTTCCATTTTTGACAGATCTTTACCAGATCTAGACTACAAAATCCCTCACTTGCTTGGTTGTTCTCTGATAGATTCATAATACTTTTTACTTTTCTTTTTTTTTTTTTGCCTTTCTAGTTGTTCTGAACAGGTGAGGTTATCCAAAATAATCTTATCTAGCAATGCCAGAAGGAGAACTTGCCATCATCCTTTTCATGTGGGCTTACTGCTAACAAATCCTAAACTGTAGCTAAATGCTGATGAATAAAATGAATTTACACACACACACACACACACACACACTCCCTACTAATAAAAACAACAACAACAAAAAAACCCCATCATGGAACCATATGGAAAATATTACAGAATAAGAGAAATGATCCATTACCCCAAAATCTAGAAGTAATAACAAATGTTGGAAATTTAATCATTTCAGAAATAAGATAAAAAGTTAGACAAACTACCTAGCAACCTCATTTTAAAATTCTAAAAAGATCTATCATACACCACTGAATAGATGAACAGGCTGATATATAAAGACCAAAAACTATAATGTAAAAGGTAAATGAGACAAATATTTTTTAATTACTCCTACAAGTATCATGGCAAAAACAGGTCCTCCTCCTAAGATACAAAACTGAAAATATAATTGAATTAAAACCTACACTTCATGGGGCACCTGGGTGGCTCAGTTGGTTAAGCATCTGCCTTGGGCTCAGGTGATGATCTTGGGTCCTGGGATCAAACCCAGTGTCCAGCTCCCTGCTCAGCGGGTGTCTGCTTGTCCCTCTCCCTCTGACAACCCCCCCACCCCCGCCTGTGCTCTCTCTCTCAATCTCAAATAAGTAAAATCTTTAAAAAAAAAAAAACCCTACACTTAAAGTAGCAATAACACAAGAGATACTGCATAAAATCTAATTGTGATATATGAAACCAAATCTGATAACTCCTAAAACATAAAAACACAGAGATAAAGAAATAATAAAATTATAAAAATTGTTTTAAACTCTTCAGGATTTTAACCCCTAACTAGGTGCCAAAACAAATCAAACTTGAAATTAAATGGGGGGAAAAAAAAAAACACTAATAAAAGTCAATTTAAGATTAATGTACTATGATGGATGATGTTGTTTTGCTGAACGCTAAGTCAATGCTCCACACAAGACTGTGGTGCTGACTCCAGTAGTACAGGTTCTAAGAGTTTAGCATGGCTACCCGTCCAGGTACCAAATGATGGTTCCATTTTCCACCTATGTCCCCTATCTGAAAGACTGGAAAAGCAGCATCACAGAATATGTTATGCCATATTTTTCACCTCAACTTGAGATGAATGTATTATTTACATATTAGGTCTATTCATTTACTGCCATTCATTTGATATTAGACTAAAATAATTGAAACATTACTACTATGTACTGGTACGAATACAAATAAAACTTGGGCACTGAAACTGAATGGCAATTATAAAATAGTTTATCCAAATTGTCAAGACATGCTTTTAAACTTAGAAGTCAAGAAGTCCTCCTCTAGGCAGGGGCGCCTGGGTGGCTCAGATGGTTAAGTGTCTGCCTTCAGCTCAGGTCATGATCCCAGGGTCCTGGAATCATTGGGCTCCTGGCTCAGCAGGGAGCCTGCTTCTCCCTCTCCCTCTGCCTCTCCCGCTGCTCATGCTCTCTCTCTGTATGTGTGTGTTTCAAATGAATAAATAAAATCTAAAAAAAAAAAAAAAAAAAAAAAAAGAACTCTCCCTCTAGGCAATGATGAAATAATTTGAGCATCAATGGAAATATTACCTACAATGGATTCAAACACTTCAAATATGCATAAATTTGTGAGTTAATAATCTTCAAAGGAGAAAAAAAACCACTGGTCACTACTGAGCATGCTAGGAAACCAACTCATTATTTTGGAAACTAGCAGATAAATGAAATTGTGTAAAACTACATAAGCTTTTAGATTAACATTAAAATAAAAATATCAGGGCGCCTGGGTGGCTCAGTCGGTTAAGTGTCTGCCTTCAGCTTAGGTCATGATCCCGGGGTCCTGAGATCGAGCCCCGCATTGGGCTCCCTGCTCAGCGGGAGCCTGCTTCTCCCTCTCCCTCTGCTGCTCCCCCTGCCTGTGCTCTCTCTATCTGTCAAATAAATAAATAAAATCTCTAAAAATAAAGGAATGAATAAATAAAATAAAAATATAAAACTTTAAAATTCTCACAGAGCTCTGAAAGTTCTGTGATGGCTCTATGTGAAAGACTCTAATTAGAGACAAAACAGAAGTCAAATTTAATGAACTGAAAAAAGAGTATATAACTCTAAAGGACTGACCACAGTGCAAAGCAAGTCTATGAAAGGGAGTCATCCAGGCGTCAATGGGTAGTCCAAATAAGAGGTGTGATCACTGAAAGCATCATGATTCAGAAAGACCAGAGGGAAGCCGGGCAGTGATTTCCTCAGAGGTGCTACTTTTGCTTCTGCTTCTGTTCTTATCCACATAGTTCACACCACAGCAGCTAAAATTCTCAGTTTTGTTTTGTTTTTGTTTGTTTTGTTTTGTTTTTTGAGGGCACAATAAGACAGTATGTAAAATAATTAGAACAGTGCCTGGGGAAGATTAGTTTGCTCAGTATATAGTTTTTCTAGGATGACTGTAGGCAATGCATAGAAGAGCAAAAAATAAATGGAATGAAAAAATGGGATGTTTTACTCTGGATAAACTCTTTAGAAGAATTTATCATTCCCTAAAAATGATTTCACTAAATTCCTCTGGCTGTATACTTAGGGACTCTTGAATAGCAACAGTATCGATATTCCCACTAACAGCAGCTATTTCTTTATAACTCCACAAAGAACTCCTTCATAATATGATTCACATTTCATTTCCAGCATTATCACTTTTCACTTTATTGTTTTACTATCAGCCGATCCCTTATTATTTATTTTTGTAAAAGAGCACACCACAGGTTTATCATTAGAAGGCAAGAAAGTAACACAACTATATGTTTTACTATCTGTGAGCAATCAGCAACAGACTTCAAAAGCAGTCATCTCTTATTTACATAGTAATATGTGAACTGAAGAGCTAGTAGCAAAGTGTGTACTTTTTGCAGTTACTCATAGTTACTAAACTTTGTTAACTGAAATTCAAATTGTGTTGTTTGGGGACCGGTGTTATTTGGCCAAACTGAGGAATGAAACTCATGCATATCAAAACCAAGCCACAAGGACTGCTTGTATTTACTTTCCAGAGTCCTCAAATAGCTGCTCCGTGCATTCAGTAGTGGTTTTATAGAATACCCAGTGAACAATATGCTAACTCTACCTACCTGGGCCTGGAACTCTGGTTTGTTTAGGTTAAAAATATTGACTTTCCAAAATTCTTAATAGCAAACTTCTTGACCGGTCGTAGGAAGGTAAGGTTTCCAAGCAATAGTAAACAGTAGGAAACTAGGCACCAACTCCACAAACAGTATCAGAAATGCCTAAGCAATAAATCATTCAATAAAATTTGGCTTCAATAAGAGAAAATGAGAAACAAAGAACACATGTGCAAAGAACCACATGTATAAACTTTCTTGGTAAATATAGAGCAACAGTAACTGCTTCACTAATAATCATTGTATCTCACAAATTCACATTCACAGCAAAACTAATTCCATCCTTGACTATGCTCATTTTGAGAGAGAAAAAGAAAATCACACAAAAAATAGTCACTAGAAAATTCTTAAAAGATACTTACCGTTATTCCAGAGACCATAATAGAAATAAACTAGGACTAGTCATTATTCACATATACATATAATAGCTACCAAATAATCATCAAATAATTAGCTTCCATACAAATGAAAAATACAACTTAAAAAAAAAAAAAAACCTTGGTAAAAATTATAAGTGCTGCACTTTAAAGTAGGCTTGGGGGTGCCTGGGTGGCTCAGTTGGTTAAATGGCCGACTCTTGGTTTCAGCTCAGGTCATGATCTCAGGGTCCTGGGATCAAGCCCCATCTTGAGCATCAGCGCAGAATCTGCTCGAGGATTCTCTCTCCCTCTCCCTCTGCCCCTCCCCCTGCTTGTGTGCGTGTGTGCATGCATGCACATTCTCTTTCTCTCTCTCTCTCAAATAAATACATCTTAAAGTAGGCTTGAATTTTGGAAACCATGTAAAGATCCCATTTAGTTTCTTCAGATACTTTTCTTACTCTAAATTGTCTCTTATTTACATACCAAGAAAAAAACGTCCCCTAACATAACAGATTCTACAGAAATCCATGCAAATTTGCATAGTTAAGCAGAAACTGGAAAACATTCTGCCTGAAGATTGAGTTTTGTTTTCACCTAACACTAAAGAGTCAGTATTTAGCAAACATTCACAATATATATAGCACCAGTGACCATAGAAAGTTTGTGTTATAAGTTTAGATGTATCTACAATAATGACATGTAAAAAGAAATTGAAGTACTTCGATTTACAAATGATAGAGGTCAGCTTGACAAAATCCAGGGCAAAAGTGCAAGCAGAAAAGAGGTCATTTTAAAAATTCTGTCCAGGATAATGATGTCATCCATAGGCACTTTGATTAAGTGCTTTTATGCCTGGCTTTCCTTCACTGCCTATTTCTCTACAGAATGCCAAAGTTTATCTGACAACAGACTGCAAAATATATTGGTTGTAGAGCAGTTAATTGTATCAGCTCTATTTTGGTTCCTTACAGTCTATTTGTCTTCTACTATTAAAAACAAGAAGAAAGAGGAAGAGGAGGAGGAGTTTTAAAAAATTAAACAAGAGTGTAAATTTATGGTTTGCATATTTTTCTGGTCCCACCATCTGTTGCTGAAATGTATTTTTAAAATGGTTGCTACTATTTTATTTTTTATTTACCAAAAGATCATTAGCTGCAGGTGCTTTGCCTAACCTCTCTCCATACGCTGATTTATGGAAATATAAGCCCATAATAGTATTCCCGAAATTGAGAAATTCCCTTTCAAATGATACATCATTTTTATTTATGTAACTATTTTGTTTTTAAATGAAATCATATATTCAAAGCCCATATATCATACACATTCTAATAATTTGGAAGTATTTTTAAAATATTTGTATGTAATATTTTAAGTATCAATAAATGAGCACTCATGGAATGTGTTAATAGACATTATACTCATGAATAGAAGATAGACAAAAAGCAATATTTTGTATGTTTTAACTTAGCATATACCTTGAAGTCAAAATAATCAGACATACATATCCCTGTGAGTGTTGCAACACATTATGTTGTTTATTGTCACAATGATACACAAATGAAACTGGGTTTAGGCCCAATGAATTCAAAGAAAGGAAAGTAACCTGTTCTGAGTGCCTAGAATATACCAAGTACTACATTAAGAACATAGCCAATGCTTGAAGGTAAGGATTAATGGATGAATTAAAGAAACAACAAAAACATGAATGTTTAGCAAGTGTCTAAACAGTGTGACCACATTAATAACTGTTAGTTATAATGAGGGATATAGGACAATGTTCATTTTTCAGATGATGAAATTCAAGTTCAGAAAAGTTTAATACCTTGTCCAAAGTCACTAAAATGGTTTCAGGATTAAATCAGGATTAAATTTCAAATCTGACTCCAGAGTCTACATTTTTCCATTAGCCTCAAAGCAAAATTCTATAAAAATTATTCTCCTGTCCAGCAATTTCATGAAGGACTTGGTAATATAATTTTAAATATAAGACTTTAAGAACCTAATTCCTAAGATCCAAAATATATTTACAAAAAGAAGGTGGTAGCAGAATTTAACTGCTTGATTATAATTTTTTACCCATAGACTCTTACTACTTAACATTAAACTGAATAATTCTCACCTTCAGGACAATTAGTAAAACTCAGCCAGGAAAACAAGGGGCAGATAACCTTCAGCTTTGGGATATTACAAGTGGTTTGTGCCTGGCCCTAAACCATTACCATTATCCTTCTGGGATGTCACTATATTTGAGAACTGAAACCCAATGAATACAAGAAAAAAACTTAACTTTATTATTTAACATTCAAATTCTTTCAAAGTCCATATGCCAGATGGTAACATCCTATTACTCCCAAAGGGAAGTTTTAATCAGAGTACTTAATTAGAAGAAAAATTACCTATTAATGCAAGTCTCTAAGTTCTAATTTGCTATTACGATATTCTCATCAATCTTTACCTTAAAAATGAACTTAATCAGTCTGCTGATCTGAATCAAGACAACTGTATTTTTCTCATATAACCAATAGTAACTAGTGTAGCCTCAGCTGCAATCCAAATTTCTACTGCAGAAGGTATTAACTTTTTATGTTGAATATTCTCTTTTTTTTAATAGTCTTCCTTGAGGGCATTCCATTTTTATAATATTAACACAAAAACAGACCCTGTTCTTTCATGAATAGGAACACATAGTTCTAGAAATATTTTAAACACTAGGCTTATCAACTGTACTATTATATACGGGAGTACAGTACGTTCCAAATCTTCATAGTAAGCTTTCAAATAAAACCTTCCCCACAGGTCCTCTTTTGCCCAAATGTTCTCAGACCTCCAAAGAAATCTACGCATGAGAAATAATGTAAGATGACACTTCCATAAAGTCATTAAGTTCATTGCACCCAAAGACCCTAAGACATACTATCCAACTAAATATGGCTCATTGGCTGAAGCAGCTGCAAAAAAGGCTCGTGAAAAATCAATGGCTGTTATTTAGGAGGAAGGGAAAAACTGATGCTGATGTAGGCAACTTGCAGAACTTTCCACATTGCCTAAGTGGCAGCTAGAACCGCCAACTTTGACAATCTGTCAATGCCAGTCCTAGCTCAGTGCCATATTTCTTCCCAATTCTGTTTCTGGATTTGTTCCTACTAACTCTCATTCTGGACATTGTATCAGCTATAACATTAATGACTTGTGTGACAGTGGGCTTCTGTTTTTCTATCAGTTAATATAATCTCCAAAATCTAGGTTATCATCATAAAGTACATAAGCCTTCAAACTTTGAACCCAAAATCCCAATTTTCAGAAATATGAACTCACAGCATCACACAAATGTGAGCAACCATGACTCAGCGAAGTAAATGAATCCTGATGCTAAGCTTCGGGATAACATCCTATCCACAGCTCTGTCACTAACTAGCCCTGAGCCCATGGGCAAGTTAGCAACCATTCTGTGCCCCGATTCTTTTATCATGTAAATGAGGATAATAATAGTATCTACCTAACAGGATTATTGAGAGAACTCAACTAGGTAATATAAAAGAGTGCCTGGGATGTCCTAGTAAGCATATGGAAACATGAAAAGGGAGGTGTGCTACTTCTCTCTGAGACCCCATGGACTGCATCACCGATGCTTTAACACTGCTCAACTCCTCGTAGAGAGGCCTTCACATATAAGAAGAAGTAAATCTAGGATTGGCAGTTATGAAGATTTAAAGGAACAAGGTGAAATTATGCTATAGTTCAAGGAAAAGTCATCAAAAAGGTAACCCAACATGACTCTTGACCCTTAGGCCTTACAAACCAACAGGAGTAATTCTCACAGTTCTCTTGTTGGGGGAGATCATCCCAGGAGGGAAACGCTACATTAAATATTTGTATTTCCCCTCACCCACTGCAAATTAGGTTCACAAAGTTAAATCCCAATAAAACAGATACTAAATATGCATATATATGCACACACACCTCATTTATCCATTTCCTGAGGTTTAGCAACAGAATCATTTACAAAATCTAAGTTAATAATAAAAATTCTTGTCTTCCCTAGAGCAAAAGAATTTGCTCATTTTCTAGGAAATCTCTTCTATTTTAAAAAAAGAAATGCTAATTTCAACAAAGCAATGTATATTTAGAATGGAGAAATTTTTTAACAATTGAACACTGGTTAAATACTGGATAAACCTGTTTCAGGATGTTTAGGAGAAAAAAAAAAAAAAACAGCAGGTTCTATAGCAAGAAGACTGGTATGAGTTACAGCACAGCCACCAAAAGAAAAAAAAAAATCATTCTTCAGAGTCTCTCCCTAAACAGGACACACATTGATTTAAAAAATAATAATAAAAAATAAAGACAAAAACCCTCATTTTTGGTTATGATATATTCCATAGCAGTTTAATGCTAAGAAAGCAATTTTCATTGAAGAGCCCATCAGAATCACTTGTGAGAAATATTCTTTCCAATTTACACATATTCCCACAGATTATGGCAGATATTCCCACAGGTAATTTACAGGTGGCAGGGTAAAAATCATTGTTCTAATGAGTAAATCTAATATAAGGCAATGAATGACATACTCTTCTAGTATGCTGCAGGGAAAAATCATTGAGAACCAATTGTTTTAATAGAACAAGAATTTGGGGAAATGAACGAAGAGACTGTAGACCAAAGAATAACCTAAAGCAAAAGGAAAGACTCTTGCTTCCTATGTCTTATTTTTAATGAATAGCTTTGCATTCTACATACTTATAACTCAGATGAAAATGAAATACCTGTTGAGTTTATTTACTTCCCATATATAAAACCACATCCCAGAGTTCAACATTCTTCAACTCTAGGCCTACCACAGAGGCTTAATGCCACAGAATACATTTTGTGTTTTAAATGTTTATCTATACAGAAGTTTACCTAATACCATTTCCCAATTCCTCCAATCAAAGGAAATCTGCTACCATAATTAAGCATTTAGTATTCAGCATTAGAAAGTAGGTTTGTGCCTGCTACTAGCTAATACTGCTTAAGTTTTCACTAATAAATTAAAAAGCAAAAAATTAATTCTCATTATTAATAAAGTATTTATAGGTATACATGCATAGAAAACGCTCAGAAAGATATACAAGAAACCGTCAAATTGTTGCCTCTTTGGAGTGGAACTAAGAAGGGCTAAGAGAGGTTTTATAATTTATTTAAACAATGAACACATATTACTTTAAAATAAACCATCCATAAAATTCTTAACTCCCATGAGGGGTAACAGTGGCCCAAATTTAGTAAGTCTCAGTTTAACTAATGTCCTGAATTCTTCCTCCTCTGACTTTAAACTTTCAAATTCAATAGAATCTAATCTATATAAGCTAGCTGGCAATCCATTTGACAAGCTAACCTACTAAAAAATAATAAAGTAATCTAAAAGCTAAAGCTGTTCACAATGGTTCTATCCTTTATCTCACCTCCCTAATTCTCAACAACTGATTTTCAAAAAGGTAGCTAAGAAAAAATGCAAACATATGTAAACATTCTCACATGTTCTATAGCACCCGCCTGTCCATTACTATATTCTCGATACTGTCCAAGCATCTGGTCTACTTGTCGCAGGTTCCGACTGGTGTCCTTAAAAAAGAAAATGGATTTTATTAATTGTTCCAGTGTTTTTCTCAGCCTTAGCAGTATGTCAAATAGCTAAGACAACCATTTGCAAAAAGTACGATTTATATCATACTTAAGGTGGATATTAATATACTTTATAAATCAAATAAATATTAAAACCACTGAGAGAGAAACCCAAATCCATCCACAATTTACTGAAGCACACAATTTAAATCCTTATCCAAGGTTCCATAATCAGTTGGCAACAAAAAGACTCTTCATTATTAATTCGTGCACCTCAACTAATTCACACCTTTTTTATAGAAAAGGAATCCTGAGAGAACAAACCTAGTAGACTATGTATAAGAGAAGCAAATCATTAGGATCAATGTTATTTCAAATATAACTTCACCTCAGAACTTGATTAGGAAAAAAGAAAAAAAAAAAAGGATCCTTTAAACCTTTAGCTATAAACAACAAATTTAGTTCTAATCACAAAAAAAGGGTTTCTACCCAAATGTACCAGATTCTACCTGAAAGATTAATGAAGGCATTTCTTTCAAAAATATATACTTACTAATGTGTCTCACTGGTGGGAAAGTATAAGGATCTGTACTCTAAAAATCCAATGGTATGCTAGTTTACATAAGCTTAAAAAGAAAGACTTCATGAGTTTTAAGTCAAATTATGGCCTCTCCAACATAAATTAGCCTCTTCTTATCTAAGCATACTAATCCAAAGCAATTTGCTTATCCAGGCAAAGCAAAAATAAGAGATTAACAGGTAGGAAAAAAACTCTTTTCTTTTGCCCAGGTTGGTTGTGTTACCCTTCCCCCACCTCTTTTCCCAAGTCCTTTCCATGGAGAGGATATAAACTGCCTCCATTCAAAATTCCAAAGGCAGTCAAAAATTAGCCTCTGAATAAAAATGACATCTCAGTATTGTTCATCCATGAATAATCTGCCTAGCCAAAATATGAGCAACTTCTCTAAGGGCACATGGCCACAAGAAACTAATCTGTGGTAATTCCTACTCGTTTCACTCCCACACATTTTATTTGGACATACTGCCTTATCCCAAAACACTTCCACAACCTATCATAAATTTCAAATATCTTTACTGACTGTGTTAGGCAGAATAATGGCCCCCAAAGATGCCCAAGTCCTAATCCTTAACTTGTGTATATGTAACCTTATGTGCCAAAGGGTTTTTGTATATAAGATATGTATCTTAAGGACCTTGAGACAGGGTGATTATCGTGGATTACTGGGTGAACCCAAGGTAATCACAAGTGTCCTTAAAAGTAGAAGAGGGAAGAAGAGTAGACAGAGTGATGTGACGTGAGAAGGACTCAACCCACCCTTGCTGGCTCTGAAGATGAAGGAAGAGGGCCTCAAGAAATGTGGGCAGTCTTTGAAAGCTGGGAAAGGCAAAGGAACAGACATTCCCCTAGGGTTTCCAGAAAGGAATGCAGCCCTACTGAACCCTGATTTTGGTCCAATAAGACCAATGTCAGGTTTTGATGTACAGAACTATAAAAAATAACTTTGCTATTTTAATTATTAATTATAATTACTTAGTTAGTTTTGTGGTAATTTGTTACAGCAGTAAAAAAAACTAATATGCTGACCAAAACTATTTCTCAGCCTAAACTATTTAAAATCTACTAAATGCAACCATAGTTTAACTAACCTGTAAAGTACTTGTTATAGTGTTGACCTTCTTGGTGACACCTACTGTAGGACGACTTAGAGATTCCCTGTATGTTGACCTGGCAGTCCATCGACTCAATCGATCACGAGAGCGAAAGTGGTCTGAATCGCTGGAGGATTCTGCCATTGATGTACACAATCCTTAAAATGAAGCCAAGTCAAGGTCAATCAAATAGTAAAGAGCATGGAAATATGAGATTAACCATTTGCATTTTGATCTTTTTAAGTATTACATTAGTCCTTTGGCATATCATAATTTCTAAACATGTAGGTTGAAAACACAAGTCAATTCCCCATGTAATTCTCTTTCCTTTGTTTTTTCTGCTATAAGAGAGCAATTCCTCAGATATGATTTTAGTCATGGTTACAAATAATAATAATCCCTTAATTTTGTGCAATGCTCCGAAATTTTAAAAGCACTCTCACGTATAGTATCTCACCTAATCTTACTAACAACACTGCAAGGTAGAAGGGACAGGTAGATTGGCATCTCTACAATTGAAAAAAAGTTATTCTTTAAGCTAGGACCTGCAGGTCTCAATATTGGTCTGAAGTCCATTCTACCAAGCTATAAGAATATGTGTGTCTTTAAACAAAAATACAACACTCACAGAATGGACCTAAAAAAAAGAGAAGCCCATTCAGTGTATAGTGAACACTCTCATGCACCTTACTTTTTTTAAGATTTTACTTTTAAGTAATCTCTACACCCAATGTGGGGCTTGAACTCACAACCCTGAGATCAAGAGTCCCATGCTCTACAAACTGAGCCAGCCAGGCGCCCCCCATGCACCCTAATTTAAAATACAAAATTAAACAAATGCTATAACAGAGGTACAAATTCCATAGTAACAAATATGTGAGAAGATGGCATCTTGAACATCTCCACCAAAACAGAAAGCCAAACATCCTTAGTTTCATCAGTAGAAAATTCTCTAAATATGCTTTCTCCCCATCCTTACCTCAATATTTGACTTAATGCAAAAGAAAATTATTTCATGCAAGACAACCTCAAAAGTTTCAGAGAATCTTTTATGGAATTTGAAGAAAAAAAATATATTTGGAACAGAAAGTCATCAGAGAACACTCATTGATCAAAAGTGGAAGTTTACAGAGTATTCCAATTTCATTTTTTGCTTAATGGAGGCTTAATAATCTTTAACATTGTTATAATCTTCCTAAAATCTATATGGCCATTTTTTCTGGCTTATTATATACCATGTGATGAAAAATTTCATTAATGATCTAGACTATTCTGGACTTTTTGGATCTTTATTCTCAGTATATCTGGGAAGTACATGACCATACGTCTAAAACAAAAATAAAGGGAATCTGCTAAATATAAATAGATCCTAGAGCAATTCATGAAAGCAGTTATGTTTTTAAAACGTTAGATAAAATAAAACTAAATAAAAAGATAAACAAGCAAGGACCTTTGCTGTAAGTTTAGCGTTTTTTTTGTTTTTTTGGTTTTTTTTTTTTTAAGTGAAATACAGTCTGTCTTTGTAACATCAGAGAAAGAATCAACAGAACATCCAACTTCTGACAGCAGAGAAAGGGCCAGAGATTACGCTGTCAGACTCCTGTCTATCCCCTGTGCAGGTCTCTCAACCCCCTGCTGCACCTATCTCCTCTGTTTTGTGCCTCCCATCTCTTGCCCACAAGTCCAAAGGTATATAGAGCCTATAGTGTAGTACCCTCCCACATCAGGAAACACGAACCAGAATTATTTAGCTCTGCTTTTCTTGGATCACAATTGTTTAAGTCCAAAAGAATGTATTTGAGGAGAAATATTAAATATAAAGTTCACCTTTTAAACTTAGGAAATCACTTCCTATGTATATATCTCATAAATTGATACCACATTACCTAAAATTGTTTACTCTCAGTACTTTCCAGCATTCTCCATTAGTGAAAGCAGGAAGAATCAACATTTTCTTGTTGATTAACCATTGCAGTGTAGGGATAGCTCTATTTTCAACTCTTTGAGGAACCTCCATACTGTTTTCTAGAGTGGTTGCACCAGCTTGCATTCCCACCAACAGTGTAAGAGGGTTCCCCTTCCTCTGCAATCTTGCCAACATCTGTCATTTCCTGACTTGTTAATTTTAGCCATTCTGACTGGTGTGAGGTGGTATTTCGTGGTGGTTTTGATTTGTCTTTCCCTGATGTCGACCGAGTAGTCTCTGCAGTGTAGGGATAGAAGGAACATACCTCAATATCATAAAAGCCATATACGAAAAACTCAAAATGAATATCATCCTCAACAGGGAAAAACTGAAAGCTTTTCCCTTACGGTCAGGAACACAACAGGGATGTCCACTCTCATCACTTTTATTCAACATAGAACTGCAAGGCGTCCCCACAGCAATCAAACAACCACCTCCACCAAAAAAAGGCATTCAGACTGGCAAAAAAGAAGTCAAACTCTCACTCTTCACAGATGACATGATATTCCATGTAGAAAACCCCAAAGACTCCACCCCAAAACTGCTAGAACTGATACAGGAATTCAGCAAAATCACAGGATATAAAATCAATGCACAGAAGTCAGTTGCATTTCTATACCCTAATAATGAGACAGAAGAAAGATATCAAGGAATCGACCCCATTTACAATTGCACCAAAAACCGTTAAGATACCTAGGAATAAACCTAACCAAAGAAGAAAAGGATCTGTACTCTTAAAAACTACAGAGCAGGAGTGCCTGGGTGGCTCAGTCGGTTAAGTATCTGCCTTCAGCTCAGGTCATGATCCCAGGGTCCTGGGATCGAGTCCTGCATCAGGCTCCTTGCTAAGCAGGGAGCCTGCTTCCACCTCTGCCTACTGCTCCCCATGCTGTGCTCTCTGACAAATAAATAAAATCTTAAAATCCAATAAAAAAAAAAACCTGTAGAACACTTATGAAAGAAATTGAGGAAGACACAAAGAAGTGGAAAAACATTCCATGCTCATGGACTGGAAGAACAAATATTGTTAAAATGTCTATGCTACCCAAAGCAATCTACATATTCAATGCAATCCCTATCAAAATACCATCAGCATTTTTCATAGAGCTGGAACAAACAATCCTAAAATTTGTATGGAACCAGAAAAGACCCCAAATAGCCAAAGTAATATTGAAAAAGAAAACCAAAGCTGGTGGCATCACAATTCCAGACTTCAAGGTATATTACAAAGCTGCAATCAACAAGACAGTATGGTATTGGCACAAAAACAGACACATAGATCCATAGAACAGAATAGAGAGCCCAGAAATGGACCCTCAACTCTATGGTCAACTAATCTTTGACAAAGGAGGAAAGAATGTCCAATGGAAAAAAAGGATAGTCTCTTCAACAAATGGTGCTGGGAAAATTGGACAGCCACACGCAGAAGAATGAAACTAGACCACTTTCTTACATCATACACAAAAATAAACATAAAATGGATGAAAGACAAATGTGAGACAGGAATCCATCAAAATCCTAAAGGAGAACACAGGCAGCAACCTCTTTGACCTTGGCCACAGCAACTTCTTATTAGACATGTCTCCAAAGGCAAGGGAAACAAAGGCAAAAATGAACTATTGGGACTTCATCAAGATAAAAAGGTTTTGCACAGCAAAGGAAACAGTCAACAAAACCAAAAGACAACCGACAGAATGGGAGAAGATATTTGCAAATGTCTTATCAAACTCAACACCGAAAGAACAAATAATCCAATCAAGAAATGGGCAGAAGACACGAACAGGCATTTCTCCAAAGACAACATACAAACGGCCAACAGACACATGAAAAACTACTCAGTCAGCATCAGGGAAAGACAAATCAAAACCACAATGAAATACCACCTCACACCCGTCAGAATGGCTAAAATTAACAAGTCAGGAAACGACAGATGTTGGCAAGATTGCGGAGGAAGGGGAACCCTCTTACACTGTTGGTGGGAATGCAAGCTGGTGCAACCACTCTAGAAAACAGTATGGAGTTTCCTCAAAAAGTTGAAAATAGAGCTACCCTACAACCCAGCAACTGCACTATCAGGTATTTATCCAAAGGATACAAAGGTAGTGATTCAAAGGGGCACATGCACCCCAATGTTTATAGCAGCAATGTCCACAATAGCCAAAATATGGAAAAAGCCCAGATGTCTATCAACAGATGAATGGATAAAGAAGATGTGGTGTGTTCGTGTGTATACATGTGTATACATATATATATATTTGTATATGTATACATATACACATACACACACACACACACACACACATACACACACACTGGAATATTACTCAGACATCAAAAAGACTGAAATCTTGCCATTTGCAATGACATGGATGGAACTAGAGGGTATTATGCTAAGCAAAATAAGTCAGAGAAAGGCAAATACCATATGATTTCGCCCATATGTGGAACTTAAACAAAATAGATGAACATAGAGGAAGGGAAGGAAAAATAAAATAAGATGAAAATTGAGAGGGAGGCAAACCATAAGGGACACTGAACTTAAGGAAACAAACAGGGCTGCTGGAGGGGAGGCGGGAGGAGGTAAGGGATAACTGCGTGATGGGCATTAAGGAGGGCACATGATGTAATGAACACTGGGTGTTATATGCAACTGATGAATCACTAAATGCTACCTTTGAAACTAATTTAAAAAAAAAAAGAAAGAAGAAGAAGCCGTAAGTGATTCTTAACGATAGAGAACAAACTGAGGGTTGATGGAAGGAAATGGATGGGGAACGGGCTAGATGGATGATGGGTATTAAAGAGGACACTTGTTGTGATGAGCAATGGGTGTTGTATGTAACTGATGAATCACTGAACTCTACTCCAGAAACCAATATTGCACTGTATGTTACCTAACAAAATTTAAAATATAGTTATTATTTCCAATTCTGACATGTGTCCTTCTAATATTTTTAATAAAATATTTAGAACATTTTAAATAAAGTCTTAGTACCTTTCCACCCCACCCTCCACTCAGTAGTATTCCTGCCTCGCATCAGGACAACCATAGCATGATTTTGTGTTTAACTCTCCAGGCCATATTTTTATACTTTTACTGCAGGTGTATGTTCCTCACAGTCAAGTTCTTAAGAAACACACATTATAATCAGTTGATAAATATTAACAAGTGAAAACATGAGGTATCTGAATTTAACTTTAAAACAGAAAATCTTAGCAGCATTAAATAAAGAACTGAACTAAATTATGTGTAATTGTCACACAATACAAAAAGAAAGACCTCTCACTTACCCCTACTAGGGATTACATATTTTTAATAAGAGAAAAATCACACTTTCCAGCATGAATTTCACTGGTACACACACACAAAGTCTTCGGCTATTAATTTCAATTACTCTGAGCAATAAAAGATGTTCAAACTCCTGCATCTGATGGAACTCCTGTAAAGATATCAAGATGTAAGATGAAATCGATCTGAGAATTCTGCATGGCTTTTTTTAATACAAAACATGAAACATTCAGCAACCATCTAAGCACTTTAATTATACATAAGTGTCATAAATGTTGAAGAGACATTAAAAAATCCATAATAAAAACAGAAATTAGATTTTCATTGTTGATAAAAACTGAGCACTTTCTCCAACTATTACTGACAACTCACAAAGTCAAACGTGACGCTCAAAGCTGAGAGAGCACCTACCCTAAGTGTCACAACACAGAAGGCAGCTGTGGTGGCAGAGACCCAACCTTATCAAAAGATGCCATGTCTCATCAGCCAACACCACCACTCCCCAGACACAGAGTTGAAGGACAGAGAGAGAAACAAAAGAGAAAAGAGCAGCTACTAGAATTGGCAAGAAGCTAATGCCAGCCACATAATCAGAACCTGGAGTGAATATAGGGAGATCCATTAAAATAGTTCTGAAGAGCCCCTAATATAACTGACTAAAAAAGAAAAGCACAAAGCAGTAAGTGACAATTACACACACTTTATTCCATTAAGACTGTCTTATTTTACATTACAATTTTAAAAAATTTTTAAAATATCGTATATCCTACCATCAGTGGCATTAATGAAAATTGACCAGGCCTCTGAAAACTTCTCCCCAGTGAAACTGTACCCAGAGCACTAGATTTATTCCATGTTGATAAAAGTTTATTGAGAGTGGTCACATAAGTAAACACTACGCATGGTTATAAAAAAAACTGTTCTACCTAATTAACCTAAAATGTAAATTAAACAATGAGATGCTTTTCTAGCCCATTGACTTGTTTCCTGTTAAATAATAATGTCTATGCTTAGCCAGGTTTTAAGGGAAAGAGCATCCCTCTACTGTCCTAGTGGGAATGTGTAAATAGATACAAACTTGTCTGGCTATCAGCAAGCAGTATGTATCAAGGGCAGTTTGTACCTATCACCTACTAACTACACTTCCAAAAATTTCCCCTAACAAAATCATCTGAATACATACAGAATTTATATGTAAGGATATATGTAAGGACATATACTGAGAAGTTATAATAGAGGTAAAATTTAAAAAATTTCAAATTATAAAAGAATGGTTAAAATACAGTACCTCTCATGCAATGAAACAGTATACAGATACTAAAAAGTCTGTTTCTGGAGACATTTAATAGCAACACAAGGACAAAACTATGAATTTTGTAATAAACATTATATGTTGTCTATATGTGAATATAAATTATCAGTAAACAAATTTAGGGCGCCTGGGTGGTTCAGTTGGTTAAGCGACTGCCTTCGGCTCAGGTCATGATCCTGGAGTCCCGGGATCGAGTCCCACATCAGGCTCCCTGCTCGGCAGGGAATCTGCTTCTCCCTCTGGCCCTCCTCCCTCTCATACTCTCTGTCTCTCATTCTCTCTCTTTCAAATAAATAAAATCTTAAAAAAAAAAAAAAAATTTATCAGTAAACAAATTTAAAGGAGCAGGAAAAGGCAACAACAAAAGGGTAAGAAAATAAACCAAAAGTATATTTACCATCCAGCATTTATAGTCAATTTCTGTGTTTTGAAACATTCCTATCTTTCCTGAATTTTCCACAATGACTGTATAATCGGAAAGAAAAATATAATATATACTTAAAAGAAAGAAAAATATAAACATAACCTTTAGAGGTAACAGATTAATAACAGGATGACAGCCTGGAAGACGTGTTTAAATAAAAGCTGGATTCAGAACTCCCTTTTTCTTGATAGTTGTTTCCTTCTCCCAAGCAACTTTCTTGATCAACTACTCAGTCCCCTGACACCTACCTAAGTGGGGTCATGTCACTAGTCCTCACCAACTGATGAGCTAAAGAAATGGGATCACAATGTCAATGTCTACTGTTGCATACTGTAGAATACTGGCTGACCAAAGAAACCATTTATCATGAGTTTATGAGCTAAAAGAGTAATTTTTTTCATCATGTATGACTCTATCTTTGCAATTTTGCTGAAGGACAGTCATTAGATTCAAAAACGGACTCTCTTAAACATTCTAAACACTGGAACAAATGGAAAAGCTGAAGGACTATGTGGAAGTATACTAATGTGCACTGACAGAGCTTACACAATCAAATTCGGCTTTGGGAAACAAACTAAAAATGGTCTGAGAACGATATTTAATCACAATTACAATTTGAAGCCCAAAGAGAAATTATTAAGACGAGTAGAAAAATAATGTATGCTCAAGAAAAATCTATCATTATGGTTAAAGATTTAAAAGAAGAAAATTCAGTTGGATTAGAACTCTTCCATCATAAGAAATTTGAGTGTGACATTTGTTGACAGAAAAAAGAGTTGCTAAAATTGAAGAATGCCCAAAGAACTCTTTCAAGAATTATTTATTTATTTAAGAAAAATTTAAAGAAGCTGAATCACCTAAATCCTGGCTAAAGGTGAGAAAGGCATTTCCTTCAACTGAAGAAAAAGCAGTAAATGTTCTCTGCAGCTTACTACCACCTACTAGTACAATAAAATTTCTCAATGATGAGAAAAATGATAATATTCATGCTGTCTGCTTCTCAGATGCTGAGCTTTTTCCAAAACTCTAGAAAGGACTAAGATGGGTGACCTCAGGTGAAAGTCTCCACAGTCTTAGAGAAAGCTCTTGGTCTGAAACCAGATGGTACAATTCTAAGAGTAGTTTAGTTAGCTGTTCCCAACACATCAGTATTTAAAGGCATAAATATTGTTGCTTCTGTCTTAATGAACCTTATAAAGAAGACAGACAGCCACCAGAGCAAGAAATGAACCCTCATCAATTCACTCCCACTGAGGATCCATCAAAAACAAATGTCCATATGCAAACCTGAACAACGACCAGAGAGTAAAACTGCGTTCAATCCTGTAGGAGGACTGGCGGGGAGTCTTTGCAAACTCAAGTCCACCTCTTTTGTTATTTGACCTAAAGAACCATCAGACTGTCTTCATTATAATGATGCACATTTGTATGTATGAGAGCTATAATTTATTGATTCCAAGTCTCTTTTCCTCAGAGCCAGTTTAAAACAATTAGGATTTGCAAGCTGTTCCATAAAAGATAAGCACCCAGCATCAGGGGTGATATTTCACAAAGGCTGACTAGTGCATGTTAAGTAGGTGATTGCTTCTGTGGCCTTCAAGTGCCTCAGCCGTCCCTGTCCAAGGCAACTGTCCTCCATGTTCAAGGTAATGATGTTGATATTTAAGGGGTGGGGGGTGGGGGAGGTGGGAAGTGGATTTTAAGCTTAATCACTAACCAAGTTCAAATTTTAGAAAGCATTTCTCTCTGTTTCAATAGCTGTAGGACTTGAGAGCTTTATTCTCTCCTTCAAGAGAAAATATTAACAAGCCAGCCGACGTTACCATTATCAATTGTACCTGTCTTCTTTACACCAGTGCTCCTCTGTAACTTCAAACTCTCAAAAGCTTTTGGTAAGTTAATATAAGATCAAAATTAACAGTATAGTCCATCAGCCAGTTCTCTATTAAGTCAGTAGATAATGTAAGACATAGGAAACAGAATCAAAGAGATGCAATAGATTCATGCATTCATCATTTACTGAACTGCCACCACATTAGAAATGGACGATGAAAGTAAATTAAAAAAAATCACAGTCCTTGATGGGAGAGAAAAAGGCTTATGAAAGTACTATACATGGTGAGCTAAGTAATATAACAAAATGCCAGGGGAATCGGGTCAGGATCCTTTCACTCTGGAAGATGAATAAACGTTTGACAGATGACAAGGAAACGGGATCCAGTTAAAAACCATCTGTCTCAAAGGAACTATGGGGCGCCTGGGTGACTCAGTCAGTTAAGCGTTTGACTTTAGCTCAAGTCATGATCCTGGGGTCCTGGGATCGAGCCCTTCGTTGGGCTCCCTGTTCAGCGAGGAATCTGCTTCTCCCTCTCCATCTGCCCCTCCCCTCCATTTGTGCTCTCTCTCACTCACTCTGCTCTCTGTCAAATAAACAAAAAATATTTTAAAAAAATACTTTTTAAAAAAGTAACTAAAGGTACAAATAAGCAAAGCTCTCACATCCTTTCACCAGGGCGTAAATTTAACTGTCTACAGATATTGGTAAATGTCCCTGGGGCAGGGGCAAGGAAGGGGTGGGCTGGTTAAATCATCCCCAGCTAAGAACTTTTTCGAGAATTAACACTTACTTACTTACACACAGACACACACACACACAATCTGATTCTTTTTTTTTTTTTTTTTTT